>NC_048592.1:17445000-17695000 GCF_013265735.2 Oncorhynchus mykiss
CCCTCTGTCTTTTTCTCTCTCAGCATTAGTTTTACTGCATCATGCTTTTCAGTAATTGTGTGAAGGAGCACATGATCCTGGCCTTTGAAGACAAATGTGATATGAATGATGAGGGGAGAGTGTAAAAACCAGGCCTCGGGGCATTTGATTTTTACACTTGTCGCATTTAGCTGCACGAAAGAGCAGTCGGAGAGGGCGAGGACTGACTAGCTCTAGGTTTCAGAGGGTCGGCTTTGATGTCTTGTGGGGTGCGGTTGCTGTTCCTCTGCAGAGCCCCTAAGAATGGGAGGATGTGGGTCTCAGACAGTCATGTCTACCCAGCCACCCGTATGCACTGACTAGACAGCACACAGCAACACAGACAGGGAAAAGCACTATGATCACACCTCTGATAAAAGTCTCTTTCCCTCACACTCCCTCTCTCCCTCTCTTTCCCACACTCCCTCTTCACCTCACACTCCCTCTCTCTCTCTCTTTCCCTCCCACTCCCCCTCTCTCTCTATTTCCCTCCCCTCTCTCTCTATTTCCCTCCCCTCTCTCTCTTTCCCTCCTCCTCTCTCTCTCTTTCCCTCCCACTCCCTCTGTCTCTCTTTCCCTCCTCCTCTCTCTCTCTTTCCCTCCCACTCCCTCTGTCTCTCTTTCCCTCCCACTCCCTCTGTCTCTCTTTCCCTCCCACTCCCCCTCTGTCTCTCTTTCCCTCCCACTCCCCCTCTCTCTCTCTTTCCCTCCCACTCCCTCTGTCTCTCTTTCTCTCCCACTCCCCCTCTCTCTCTCTTTCTCTCCCACTCCCTCTGTCTCTCTTTCTCTCCCACTCCCCCTCTGTCTCTCTTTCCCTCCCACTCCCCCTCTGTCTCTCTTTCCCTCCCACTCCCCCTCTCTCTCTCTTTCCCTCCCACTCCCTCTGTCTCTCTTTCTCTCCCACTCCCCCTCTCTCTCTCTCTTTCCCTCCCACTCCCTCTCTTTCCCTCTCTCTCTCTCTCTCTCTCTCTCTCTCCCTCCCACTCTCTCTCTCTCTCTTTCCCTCCCACTCTCTCTCTCTCTCTTTCCCTCCCACTCTCTCTCTCTCTCTTTCCCTCCCACTCCCTCTCTCTCTCTTTCCCTCCCACTCCCTCTCTCTCTCTTTCCCTCCCACTCCCTCTCTCTCTCTCTTTCCCTCCCACTCCCTCTCTCTCTCTCTTTCCCTCCCACTCCCTCTCTCTCTCTTTCCCTCCCACTCCCTCTCTCTCTCTCTTTCCCTCCCACTCCCTCTCTCTCTCTCTTTCCCTCCCACTCCCTCTCTCTCTCTCTTTCCCTCCCACTCCCTCTCTCTCTCTCTTTCCCTCCCACTCCCTCTCTCTCTCTCTTTCCCTCCCACTCTTTCTCTCTCGATTGATAGATGTAGTAGTGCACAGACATGGTGGATGAAACATTTGAGACAATTAAATAAAAAAATGTTAGTCACAGAGTTAGTCACGTAATTTAATAGAAGTCAATCTTTGACTGCGTTTTTTATTTTATTCAGAATGTTAGAAACACCATCCTAATATTGAGTTGCGTTCCCTTTTGCCCTCAGAACAACCTCAATTCGTCGGAGCATGGACTACAATGTGTTGAAAGCGTTCCACAGGGATACTGGCCCATGTTGACTGCAATACTTCCCACAGTTGTGTCAAGTTGGCTGGACGTCCTTTGAGTGGTGGACCATTCTTGAAACGCATGGAAAGTGTTGAGTGTTAAAAACCCAGCAGTGTTGCAGTTCTTGACACACTCAAACTAGTGCGTCTTGCACCTACTACCATAACCCGTTTAAAGGCACTTAAATATTTGATCTTGCCCATTCACCCTCTGAATGGCACACATACACAGTCCAGGTCTCAATTGTCTCAAGGCTTAAAAAAATCCTTCTTTAACCCGTCTCCTCCCCTCCATCTACACTGATTGAAGTGGATTTAACAGGGGACATCAATAAGGGATCATAGATTTCCCCTGGATTCACCTGAGTTGACCTTTGTATTTGACTGTCTCTATTCACACTCACAGGGCCCTACACACTACGCGCACTGATACTCCAACACACATACAAACACTCTATCATTAACTCACACACATAATATGCACATACATTTATACGGACTCTACACACACCCACTCACATACAATCATCATATACGCTGCTGCTAGTCTGTTTATCATGTATCCTGTGGCCTAGTCACCTTAACCCTATACATATCTACCTCTATCGATACAGTATCCTTACACATTGTAAATATGGTATAGGAACTGACCCTTGTACATACAGTGCCTTGCGAAAGTATTCGGCCCCCTTGAACTTTGCAACCTTTTGCCACATTTCAGGCTTCAAACAAAGATATAAAACTGTATTTTTTTGTGAAGAATCAACAAGTGGGACACAATCATGAAGTGGAACGACATTTATTGGATATTTCAAACTTTTTTAACAAATCAAAAACTGAAAACTTGGGCGTGCAAAATTATTCATATGTTTATTTTTGAACCATTCCATTGTAGATTTTGCTTTATGTTTTGGATCATTGTCTTGTTGGAAGACAAATCTCCGTCCCAGTCTCAGGTCTTTTGCAGAATCCATCAGGTTTTCTTCCAGAATGGTCCTGTATTTGGCTCCATCCATCTTCCCATCAATTTTAACCATCTTCCCTGTCCCTGCTGAAGAAAAGCAGGCCCAAACCATGATGCTGCCACCACCATGTTTGACAGTGGGGATGGTGTGTTCAGCTGTGTTGCTTTTACGCCAAACATAACGTTTTGCATTGTTGCCAAAAAGTTCAATTTTGGTTTCATCTGACCAGAGCACCTTCTTCCACATGTTTGGTGTGTCTCCCAGGTGGCTTGTGGCAAACTTTAAACGACACTTTTTATGGATATCTTTAAGAAATGGCTTTCTTCTTGCCACTCTTCCATAAAGGCCAGATTTGTGCAATATACGACTGATTGTTGTCCTATGGACAGAGTCTCCCACCTCAACTGTAGATCTCTGCAGTTCATCCAGAGTGATCATGGGCCTCTTGGCTGCATCTCTGATCAGTCTTCTCCTTGTATGAGCTGAAAGTTTAAAGGGATGGCCAGGTCTTGGTAGATTTGCAGTGGTCTGATACTCCTTCCATTTCAATATTATCGCTTGCACAGTGCTCCTTGGGATGTTTAAAGCTTGGGAAATCTTTTTGTATCCAAATCCGGCTTTAAACTTCTTCACAGCAGTATCTCGGACCTGCCTGGTGTGTTCCTTGTTCTTCATGATGCTCTCTGCGCTTTTAACGGACCTCTGAGACTATCACAGTGCAGGTGCATTTATACGGAGACTTGATTACACACAGGTGGATTGTATTTATCATCATTAGTCATTTAGGTCAACATTGGATCATTCAGAGATCCTCACTGAACTTCTGGAGAGAGTTTGCTGCACTGAAAGTAAAGGGGCTGAATAATTTTGCACGCCCAATTTGTCAGTTTTTGATTTGTTAAAAAACTTTGAAATATCCAATAAATGTCGTTCCACTTCATGATTGTGTCTCACTTGTTGTTGATTCTTCACAAAAAAAATACAGTTTTATATCTTTGTTTGAAGCCTGAAATGTGGCAAAAGGTCGCAAAGTTCAAGGGGGCCGAATACTTTAGCATATACACGTGTATGTGTATATATATATATATATATATATATATATATATGTATGTATGTATGTATGTATATATATGTATATATATATGTATATATGTATATGTGTATATATGTATGTATGTATATGTATATATATATATACATATACACATATGTATATGTATATATATACATATACACATATATATACACACATATGTATATACACACATATGTATATATATTGGGATCATGTGACAGATCATGTGACACTTAGATTGCACACAGGTGTACTTTATTTAACTAATTATGTGACTTCTGAAGGTAATTGGTTGCCCCAGATCTTATTTAGGGGCTTCATAGCAAAGGGGGTGAATACATATGCACGCACCACTTTTCCATCAAAAAAAATATATATATATTTTTTAGCCCTTTTTCTCCCCAATTTCGTGGTATCCAATTGTTTTAGTAGCTACTATCTTGTCTCATCCCTACAACTCCCGTACGAGCTCGGGAGAGACGAAGGTTGAAAGTCATGCGTCCTCCGATACACAACCCAACACAATGAAATCCAAATAAAAATCCATTTAAATTACAGGTTGTAATGCAACAAAATAGGAAAAATGCCAAGGGGGTGAATACTTTTGCAAGGCACTGTATTGATCAATAATTTAGTCCAAAAATGGATGTAGAAACTGCTGATAGCCCCTTTAAAGGAAAGTATAGACTATATAACTAGGCTTATGCATGTGTTTGTTGAATCATATCACAGGGTCGTACCAAATGGTTTCCTTTCTATTTGTTATTTTATTATAAAAGCTTAGTCCTGCAACTTCAAAAATGTCACGGGGTGAAAAAGCATCAGTCTTTCTCACGCAAATTATGTAATTCCATATAGCTGGTCCACATGCTGATTTGGGATTTGCGGCATCTTTAGAGAAATATAGTTGGACTGAGGTCAGGGGGATGCGGAAACCACGATAGAGTATTGGAGATCTGTAGAGATTTATGGTGATTAATATACAACGCAGAGAATATTCCCTGTATAAAACACCTGCTGTAGATGTACTTCCCTACTTTTTACATAACAATTTTTTTTACATTTTGTTAATCATCTTCTCCACAGCTCGAACAAATGGATTGGAGAGGTAAGTGAACACACCTCTCCTCAATATTTTGACCTCAGTTTTGCTGTCTTAGATTTCTCACCAGGGCTTTAAATATGCATCATCACCTCTGACTAAATGGCATGAACTGTAGTTGATCCCTGTCCTACCACTTCCCTGTTGTGATCTATAGTACATTTTAAAAAGCACTATAGCCTGAGATTAATTTGTTGATTTCCTATTATCATTTAATTTCAACAGCTTTTTTTTTTTTTTTTTTTTTTTTTTACCAATGTCTGGAGCTGACATGGGTATTGAAAATAACCCACATGCATGAGCTCTTGTTTGCTTTATTTCAGTTCCATTTCTCTGTGCAGTAGCATGTCTTGTGTCACTGGTGTCACAGTCTTATGCCACAGGTGAGCTGTCCTCATACTGCTATGCATGTGTTCACATTGTGTTAACTTATTTAGACTGACTTTTATTGGCATTGAAGTAGCTTTCCCTGACATGATAGCCTGACCAAATAGATTAAATCGGTGTAATATTATTATCAATCTGGAATGTTACTGTAATCTCCTCTACAGGAAGCCCATATAAGGGAGGCCATATTGAATAGCAATAAGTTTGAACCATCAGCCAGACAGTATGCTCTAGCTAGTCAATAAGGAAAAATACCTCTGTCTGAATATTTACAAGGCCTCTGCTATAGGGCACCCAGAGATCTCACCATTTAGTTAAAATTATACAGTTGTATTGTTAATTGTGGTGTACATTTTTATTATAAATGTAAAACAAAAACCTCACAATTGACACTTTTTTTTTTTTTTTTTGTCTCTTGTTGTAATGATCTGCCTGATGAGTCTAGGCCCAAGCCTCCAAATGCTCTGTTAAAGTAATCCCTCTTCCCCCAGGTGGTGTGAATACATCTCTCTCTACAGCTCAGAGCAACTTGTCTCTGTGTTTCATCTGCATGACTGAGAGGTGTCAAGATGTAAAAAAGATTTTCAATTCCATGAGCGATGACAAACTTTGGATGCAAAGTACTGAAACGTCTGCCCTTCTTGACTGTTCCCTGACCTCGTCTCCCTCTTCTGGGAAGTGTGTGCCATGTTTTGAGGACCACAAGGTCTACGTTGTGTGCCTTGACATGCCCAAGGATCTCAAACTGGACCTGGAGTGGGGCAGTGTTAGCATCTCCCTTTCCAACGCTGAAGCTAGTGAGTACAACTTTGAGATGGTTTAGGATGACATGGGGGGGACAGAACCGTCACCATATTTTGGTGACACTGAATGTCTAATGCATGGTGCCGTTATAATTAAGCAATAAGGAAAGAGGAGCACGGTGTGTGATATATCACAAAGTGTGATATAGGGCCAATATACCATGGCGGTGGCATACCTAAGTGCTGTTCTTGCAGTGCCTTCGAAAAGTATTCAGGCCCCTTGACTTTTTCATATTTTGTTATGTTACAGCCGTGTTCTAAAATTGACTAAATAGTCCCCCCCCCCCCCCCCCCAAAAAAAAACTCTAATTTCAGCATGCCCTAGACTGAAGGAAGCTGGACCTGTTGGTCGAGCTGGACACCACAGTAAGTTTAGTGTTTGAGTTTCCTAGTAAGAAAACAAATCTATGTAGTGCACTTTACATTAGTGCACTTGTTAGTTTAATTATTACTCTAATCGTATTGTAATTAACCATTGGTACACTGTACTTATATTGTGCTAAGGTTAGCGCATGGTGTAACCATTTTTATAGCAGTGACTCCAACCAGTCACTCCTGAGCTTTTCCTAGCTGATCTGTTGTATAGTGCCTCACCTATTTACACCCCGAAAAAGGTTAATGTGTTTATATATTTTTTGCAAATGTAAAAATAAAATGACATACAGAAACTTATCACGGAGAAGACCCAGACGCAGACAGTTCGGTTAGCACGGCTCAGGAGGAGACGCAGACAGTTCGGTTAGCACGGCTCAGGAGGAGACGCAGACAGTTCGGTTAGCACGGCTCAGGAGGAGACGCAGACAGTTCGAAGTAACAAAAGTTTATTACAAAAACGGGGCAGGCAAACGACAGGTCAAGGGGCAGGCAGAGGTCAGTAATCCAGGGCAGTGTCACAAGGTACAAAATGGCAGGAAAGCTCAGGGTTAGGGCAGGCAGAATGGTCATAACCGGGAAAACGGGGGGGGGGGGGGGGGGGGGGGGAGGGGACTAGAGAAACAGGAATATGGGAAAAACGCTGATAGGCTTGACAAGACAAACTGGCAACAAACAGAAAACATGGGTATAAATGGGGAAGATGGATGACACCTGGAGAGGGGTGGAGATGTATGGACATGTTTGAAGCGATTACAGCTTTGTCTTTCTAGGTAAGTCTCTAAGAACTTTGCACATCTGGATTGTACAATATTTACATATATTTAAATTCTTCAACGTTTGTCAAGTTGGTTGTTGATTTCTCGACAGCCATTTTGAAGTCTTGCTATAGTTTTTCAAGGTGATTTAAGTCAACTATAACTAGGCGGCCTCCCAGGTGGCGCAGTGGTTAAGGGCGCTGTACTGCAGCGCCAGCTGCGCCACCAGAGACCCTGGGTTCGCGCCCAGGCTCTGTCGTAACCGGCCGCGACGGGGAGGTCCGTGGGGCGATGCACAATTGGAAAATCCTTGTCTCATCGCGCACCAGCAACTCCTGTGGCGAGCTGGGTGCAGTGCGCGCTAACCAAGGTTGCCAGGTGGACGGTGTTTCCTCTGACACATTGGTGCGGCTGGCTGGCTTCTGTGTTAAGAAGCAGTGGGGCTTGGTTGGGTTGTGTATCGTGTAGGTTGGGTTGTGTAGAGGACTTTCAACCTTCGTCTCTCCTGAGCCCGTACGGGAGTTGTAGCGATGAGACAAGATAGTAGCTACTAAACAATTAGATACCACGAAATTGGGGAGGAAAAGGGGTAAAAAAAAATGTTATGTAAAAAAAAATAACTAAAAAAATAACTAATAACTAACTGATGTTCCACTAAGGAACATTCAATGTCGCAACTTCAGTGTATATTTTGCCTTGTGTTTTAGGTTATTGTCCTGCTGAAAGGTATGTCTGGAAAGCAGATTGAACCATGTTTTCCTCTAGGATTTTGCCTGTGTCACACCTTGATCTGTGTCACCTGTCTTTGTGCTTGTCTCCACCCCCTCCAGGAGTCGCCCATCTTCCCCATTATCCCCAGTGTTTTTATACATGTGTTATCTGTTTGTCTGTTGCCAGTTCATTTTGATCGTCAAGCCTACCAGTGTGTTCCCCCGTGCTCCTGTCTGGTTCTAGTTTTCCCGGTTTTGACCATTCTGCCTGCCTGCCGTTCTGTACCTTTTGGACTCTGATCTGGATTACTGACCTCTGCCTGTCCTTGCTTGACCTGTCGTTTTGCTTGCGACACTGTCTGCATATGAGTCTTCCCCAAAACGTGATACTGTGCTTAGCTCTATTCTGTTTGTTTTTTATAAAATAAAAACTCACCAGTCCTTGCCATGATAAGTGTTAACACAAATGACACAACGACTAGGTTCCAGTTTAACAACATTTACTTCACCGTATTTCCACAGTACACAGTTGCCATTGCACCCAGGCCAGGTCCATCTCTTGTGAGACTACTGTGCAGGCGTACTAATAACAGTGATAGCACCGTAATAACAGAAATATAGGGATACTTAACATGAACTTCACAATAAGCATGCCCATGACATGATGCAGCCACCATCATGTTTGAAAATATGAAGAGTGGTACTCAGTGATTAGTATGATGTTGGATTTGCCCCAAACACAACGCTTTGTATTCAGAACATGACGTTTCCTGAATACTACACTTTGCCACATTTTCGCAGTTTTACTTTAGTACCTTTTTGCAAACAGGATGTATATTCTGTACAGGCTCCTTCTTTTAACTCTGTCATTTAGGTTAGTATTGCGGAGTAACGACAATGTTGTTGATCCATCCTCTGTTTTCTCCTATCTCAGCCATTGAGCTCTAACTGTTTAAGTCACCATTGGCCTCATGGTGAAATCCCTGTGAGGTTTCCTTCCTCTCCGGCAACTGAGTTGGGAAGGAAATTCAATGCTTGACTAAGGGACCTTACAATTTCTGTATTTGTTCGGTACAAAGATTAGGTAGTCCGTTTAAAAATCATGTTACACTCATTGCACACAGTCCATGCAACTTATGTGCTTAACAAGTCCCATCTTTACTACTGAACTTATTTAGGCTTGCCATTACAACCCCTGAGCGGTTTCCTTCCTCTCTGTCAACTGAGTTAGGTAATTAATTCACAGGTCTGTATATAAACCCATACGTCTCCTGCAATAGAGCCTTTGGCATTTATACAGTCCTGACCACACAAACACATCACTGAGTACCACTCTTTATGTATTGTCCTCACTGCATGTGTAAGTGCGGTTACACTTTACGTTAGTGCCCTTACTATTTATTATAATCACAGTATAACAAGTGTAGTAAATTGTTACACTGTACCCACATTGCACTTAGCGTTAAGGTTACTGCTGTAAGTACATCTTAACAATGAGTGAATACAATACTTACACTAATTGTAACGTGAGAAACCATCATCTTGAACAAGAGAAAGTTCCCTACTGGCCCGAAGGGGCACAGGCAATCACGTGACTAAGCAACCATTACTGACTCATGTCTGCTACATGGGTACGTGAGTAGTAACACAGTATTAAGGGCACTGTAATGTAAAGTGTTGCTGTAGTTTAAACTCCACTGTCCATTCATTCTTGTTTTGTTTTTCTCCATAGACACCATTGTCTTGACCATCTTTTTCTGCATCGGCGCTGGCTTCATCACAATGTAGAATTAAGTAGCTTACGGTCATTGTTTTGAATTTAAAAAAGGTCAAGAAAGCTAAGACCAGTTTCAAAGCAAGAATTTTGCTATTGCACACAGAGTGAATGCATTTTGCTAAACCTATTATCAGAAAGGTTTGGAACGCTCTTATTAACTAATTTATAAAATGCTACACGTTATGTTATGAACTTTTTTTGTTATCCATCTACACACAATACCCCATAATGATGAAGCAAAAACAAGTTTAGAAATTTCCGCTAATTTATTACAAATAAAAAATTATATTGAATTTACATAAGTATTTAGACCGTTTACTCAGTACTTTGTTGAAGCACCTTTGGCAGAGATTACAGCCTAGAATCTTCTTGGCTATGATGCTACAAACTTGGCACACCTGTATTTAGGGAGTTTCTCCCATTTGTCTCTGCAGAGCATCTCAAGCTCTGTCAGGTTGGATGGGGAGCGTTGCTGCACAGCTATTTTCAGGTCTCTCCAGAGATGTTCGATCGGATTCAAGTCCGGGCTCTGGCTGGGCCACTCAAGGACATTCTGAGACTTGTCCCGAACCCACTCCTGCATTGTTTTGGCTATGTGCTTAGGGTCATTGTCCTGTTGGAAGATGAACCTTCACCCCAGTCTGAGGTCCTGAGCGTTCTGGAGCACATTTTCATCAAGGATCTCTCTGTGCTTTGCTCCGTTCTTCTTTCCCTCTACTGACTAGTGCCAGGTATCAGTGCCTTCCACTAAAAACAATACCCACATCACGATGCTGCCACCACCATACATCACCGTAGGGACGGTGCCAGGTTTCCTCCAGACGTGATGCTTGGTATTCAGGCCAAAGAGTTCAAGCTTGGTTTCATCAGACCAGAGAATCTTGTTTCTAATTGTCTGAAATAGAAACATGGAAACAGAATGCACCGGAGCTCAATTTTAAGTCTCATAGCAAGGGGTCTGAATATTTATGTAAATAAGGTATCTGTTTTGATTTTTAATAGATTTGCAAAAAAGTATTTTGTTTGTTATGTGGATATATTGAAGCAACATCTCAAGACATCAGTCAGGAAGTTAAAGCTTGGTAGCAAATGGGTCTTCCAAATGGACAATGACCCCAAGCATACTTCCAAATTTGTGGCAAAATGGCTTAAGGACAACAAAGTCAAGGTATTGGAATGGCCATCACAAAGCCCTGACCTCAATCCTATCGAACATTTGCAAAAAGTGTGAGCAAGTAAGGAAGCTTACAAACCTGACTCGGTTACACCAGCTCTGTCAGGAGGAATGGGCCAAAATTCACCCAACTTATTGTAGGAAGGCTACCCAATTTAAAGGCAATGCTACCAAATACTAATTGAGTGTATGTAAACTTCTGACCCACTGGGAATGTGATGAAAGAAATAAAAGCTGAAATAAATCATTCTCTCTACTATTATTCTGACATTTCACATTCTTAAAATCAAGTGGTGATCCTAACTGACCTAAAATGGGTTATTTTTAGTTGTATTAAATGTCAGGAATTGTGACAAACTGAGTTTAAATGCATTTGGCTAAGGTGTATGTAAACTTCTAACTTCATCTGTATAAATATTTGTATGAGCAATATCAGAGACTAAAATACAGTAGAATAGAATACAGTATAAACATATGAGATGAGTCATTTTTTAAATTAGACTTGAAATCACCGGCCATGTATATAGGGCAGCAGCCTCTCTGTGATAGTGATGGCTATTTAACAGTCTGATGGCCTTGAGATAGAAGCTGTTTTTCAGTCTCTCGCACCCAGCTTTGATGCACCTGTACTGACCTCGCCTTCTGGATGATAGCGGGATGAACAGGCAGTGGCTCAGGCGGTTGATGTCCTTTGACTTTTTTGACCTTCCTGTGACATCGGGTGCTGTAGGTGTCCTGGAGGGCAGATAGTTTGACCCCGGATGATGCGTCGGTCGGGTACTATGCCCATGAAGATTGAACTTCCCCAAACTTGAAACTCACGTGTTTCCTATATGCCAGTTAGGCTCTACACCCCTTGTAAAACAGATTAATGTGCTTCATTTAGGAAGTTATTTGGCTACTTTAGTTGTGATACAAACCTTATCAAAATATATAGGCCTATGGGCTAGGCTACATGAGGTGTGCAAATATGATATGAAAAAGTCCCCCCAAAAAACAGGCAGTGTTTCTTGCTTTAAGCTGGGCATCATTCACAAGTGATGGGCTACATTTGTCACCCTTCACACTATTCTTGATTTAATCTGGTCTTTTCATATACTAAATAATGTGTGAAATTAGTTTTGATTTAGAATGGACCATTATCATGCACCTGAATCGAAATGGGCAGGGGAAAAAAATACATGTCATCTATGCACTTAAATAGCGAATGGAGGACGCTTTTCCCCATGGTTCATTTTCATTCCAGCCAGGTAGGCTATTCTACTGTTGTAAAGATAAGCAATGTGCTTAATATTAGGAAAGTTGAGAAATAAATATAGTAAGCCTATAGAAAGCTGATGGGATCCTCTTTTTAATAAAGACCCCCACTGTTTTCTCACGCAATTGCATAGCCTATAAAAATGTTGCTCAACAGATCATGGGCTCTCATGAAGTGTTTGATTAGAAAACATTTTTTTGCATTAATGTCAGAGTGATTAGAGGGACAATAGTGTTGAGTACCAGGCAGTTAGCAAGTTTGGTAGGCTACTAATGACCATCAGCAGCATCAGAGCTTGGAGAAGCCTAATTACCGTGACTAAACAGTCACGTGGAATTTGACTGACGTTATGACTCGTGACCACAGGTGTGGCTGTAATACCTTACCATTCCTAATGGTGAGTGTCAAACTGTAAGGTTCTGTATTTATTTTCTTAGACAACCTTGTGTTCTGTTTCGTTGTGTTCTTGAACGTAGCCCTGTCTTTCATTTTTGTTCATTGATTTCACCTGTTAGTTACTCACCTGGTCTCATCAGCTCCTTATTTAGTTCAGTTCATTCTGTTTGTGCCTTTTGAGGCATTGTTCGTTTTGACTCTACCAAGCCTTTTCCTAGCTCGTTTGTGAGAACCAGTTGTAGCCTTCAGTCCTAGTTTTGATTCACCTGCCTGTTTGCCTGCATGTGTATGACCATTGCCTGCCCGTGTATGACCATTGCCTGCCCGTGTATGACCATTGCCTGCCCGTGTATGACCATTGCCTGCCCGTGTATGACCATTGCCTACCCGTGTATGACCATTGCCTGCCTGTGACCACAATTCCGGTTTATTGCGACAGGTGAATCCACACATTTTGAGTATTCACTACACAAACACTTCACTGTCAAATCATGTCTGGTCAAACAAGACTCCCTGTGCCCAAATGCACAATGTTAGTCTGACATGATTCTCTAATGCGACGTTCAGTGAAAACAACTACACAGACGTGACTGAGGAAAGAAAGGTAAATATTTAACTAGGCAAGTCAGTTAAGAACAAATTATTTTTTACAATGACTGCCCACACCGGCCAAACCCGGACGACACTGGGCCAATTGTGCTCCGCCCTATGGGACTCCCAATCACAGCCGGTTGTGAAATTGAAGGAAACTAACACTAATGTGACAGTTGTATGTGGGAATTACTGATGGTGGCTCCAGACAGGGGCTAATATTTAACATGATACAAATTGTAAACTAAAACTTAGAAAAGCACATTTATCAACTCGGCAGGTTCAGTGCTACAGAAGCCTAAAGCTTGGGTCTCCATTTCATCCCTGAAAATTATGAGGGCATGCAACATTTTTTAATAACAGCATAGTTATTTATAGCCTACATCACTGTGGAAAAGGTACCCCAATACGTCTCGTTGATATGAGTTGAAGTTTTGCTTCCATAGGACTTGATTTTTCCGGATGCTAGACGAAAGTGAAACAAGCTAAAACAATTGCTACGTACAGTCGTGGCAAAAAGTTGGGAATGACACATTAATTTTCACAAAGACTGCTGCCTCAGTTTGAATGATGGCAATTTGCATATACTCCAGAATGTTATGAAGAGTGATCAGATGAATTGCAATTCATTGCAAAGTATCTCTTTGCCATGCAAATGAACTGAATCCCAAAAACATTTCCACTGCATTTCAGCCCTGCCACAAAAGGACCAGCTGACATCACATCAGTGATTCTCTCATTAATACAGGTGTGAGTGTTGGCGAGGACAAGGCTGGAGATCACTCTGTCATGCTGATTGAGTTCAAATAACAGACTGGAAGCTTCAAAAGGAAGGTGGTGCTTGGAATCATTGTTCTTCCTCTGTCAACCATGGTTACATGCAAGGAAAAACGTGACATCATCGTTGCTTTGCACAAAAAGGGCTTCACATGCAAGGATATAGTACAGAGCTTGCTCAGGAATGGCAACAGACAGGTGTGAGATCATCTACACGCACAGTGAGGCGCAAACTTTTGGAGGATGGCCTGGTGTCAAGAAGGGCAGCAAAGAAGCCACTTCTCCCCAGGAAAAACATCAGGGACAGACTGATATTGTGTAACTCTGTGTTGTCTGTCACACTGCTTTGCTTTATCTTGGCCAGGTCGCAGTTGCAAATGAGAACTTGTTCTCAACTAGCCTACCTGGTTAAATAAAGGTGAAATAAAAAATTCTGCAAAAGGTACAGTGATTGGACTGGGCTAAAGTCATTTTCTCTGATGAATCCCCTTTCCGATTGTTTGGGGCATCCGGAAAAAAGCTTGTCCGGAGAAGATAAGGTGAGCGCTACCATCAGTCCTGTGTCATGCCAACAGTAAAGCAGCCTGAGACCATTCATGTGTGGGGTTGCTTCTCAGCCAAGGGAGTGGACTCACTCACAATTTTGCCTAAGAACACAGCCATGAATAAAGAATGGTACCAACACATCCTCCGAGAGCAACTTCTCCCAACCATCCAGGAACAGTTTGGTGACGAACAATGCCTTTTCCAGCATGATTGAGCACCTTACCATGTGGCTCGGGGAACAAAACATCAATATTTTGGGTCCATGATCAGGAAACTCCCCAGACCTTAATCCCATTGAGAACTTGTGGTCAATCCTTAAGAGGCGTTTGGACAAACAAAACCCCACAAATTCTGACAAACTCCAAGCATTGATTATGCAAGAATGGGCTGCCATCAGGATGTGGCCCAGAAGTTAATTGACAGCATACCAGGGCAGATTGCGGAGGTCTTGGAAAAAGGGCCAACACTGCAAATATTGACTCTTTGCATCAACTTAATGTAATTGTCAATAAAAGCCTTTGACACTTATGAAATGCTTGTAATTATACTTCAGTATTCCATAGTAACATCTGACAAAAATATCTAAAGACACTGAAGCAGCAAACTTTGTGGAAATTAATATTTTTGTCATTCAAAACTTTGCCACGACTGTATATTTACAATCTAAACATGTTACTCATTTACCTAGTTCTCAACCATTTATACATTTCAGCGCACAGAGAATGCTGTTATTTTTATCGAAAAACTATTAGTAGATGCTTTTCACATGGAACCAGCAGGTTCGCTCAACCTTATTCATGGTTTCCTCACACATAAAGGAGAGGGAATTAGTAGGGTTCGGGTGGTATCTGAAAATTTGCTGTTGTCTCCCTCTCCTCTCTTTTACACCTGTGTGGTTAACTTACTGAAAAACAGACTGAATAATTATAACTCACTGACTCACCCCAACCACTGTCAGCTCTGACAACCTCAATATGTCAAGAGCAAAACCAACCTCTGTGGCAGACTATCACAAAGGTGTGATGGCTATTATGAATATAAACATGCATCACACTTTTTATTAGCCAAAGTAAATAAACAGTTTTCCACCTCAAGCTATTCACAGTTAATTAAACAACCTGTGCAGGAGAAAATTAATACTGCCGCTACATTGACTTCCAGACAGGAACAGCAAAATGAGAATAAATCATTTAGACAGCGTTCACTATTGGAAGACAAGTGGCGCAGGCACTCTCACTACTAGTGTACCCCAGGGTTCATACTGTCACTACTCTCATAGTGAGAGTACTCATGTAATCTCACTACTAGTGTACCCCAGGGTTCATACTGTCACTACTCTCATAGTGAGAGTACTCATGTATTACTGCCCATCTTCTGAAAACATCTTAAAACCTACACTACCATTCAAAAGTTTGGGGTCACTTTTAGAAATGTCTTTGTTTTTGAAAGAAAAGCATGTTTTTTTTGTCCATTAAATTAACATAAAATTGATCAGAAACACAGTGTAGACATTGTTAATGTTGTAAATGACTATTGTAGTTGGAAACGGCAGATTTTTTAAACGGAATATCTACATAGGCGTAGAGGCCCATTATCACCAACCATCACTCCTGTGTTCCAATGGCACGTTGTGTTAACTAATCCAAGTTTATAATTTTAAAAGGCTAATTGATCATAAGAACACCCTTTTGAAATTGTTTGCACAGCTGAAAACTGTTCTGATTAAAGAAGCAATGAACGTTTGAACATCTTTGCCATGTACTGTTATAATCTCCACCCGGCACAGTCAGAAGAGGACTGGCCATCCCTCAGAGCCTGGTTGCTCTCTGGGTTTCTCCCTAGGTTCCTGTCTTTCTAGGGAGTTTTTCCTAGCCACTGTGCTTCTACATCTGCATTGCTTGCTGTTTGGGGTTTTAGGCTGGGATTCTGTATAGCACTTTGTTCTCTGCTGATGTAAAAAGGGCTTTATAATGTGATTGTCTATCTTCAATCAATCAAAGGGAGAGAAAAGGGAGAAAAAAAATGAATGATAGAAGAGAGAGGGTCGAGGGAGTGAAGGATAGTTGCATTGTATTGACAAATGTCAATTGGTTGATGCCCTTTTCATATTCACTGCAATGTGTTGACATAAATTCACAAAATTAGTTTTTTTATTTTTCGAAAATGTCACGGAACGGCGTTTTCCTTTGATATAATGTTGATAAAATATGTATCTGCTTGTGGAAAACCGACAATCTGTGCAACCTGTGTATTACTGATCTGTAACGTGAGATTGAGGGTTCGGAGAGTGGAACATCAGCTATATGAAAAATAAGACTTGGACAATACAGAGCTGAAGAAGACGTGACATTATTCCAGGACATGCAGCCACCTTCCAAATCAGTTAACGTGACAGGAATGTATAAACACATCAGGCATTAGTAATGAATGACGATCAACGCCAATTAAATTCCCACAATTCCCCTTTGATTAAAAGTTAGTATCCTGTCAGTAATCTGTATGACATCACCCCATTACAAGGGTAAAATTCTTTAATAACTATTGAACGGATTATGATATGAGACATGGGCTCCCGAGTGGCGCAGCGGTCGAAGGCACTGCATCTCAGTGCAAGAGGCGACACACTACAGTCCCTGGTTCGAATCCAGGCTGAATCACATCCGGCTGTGATTGTGATTCCAATTGGCCCAGCGTCGTCCGGGTTTGGCCGTCATTGTAAATAAGAATTTGTTCTTAACTGACTTTAAAAAAAAATTTAACTGAGGTTTTGGACCATTTGTTTTCGTAGAGGAGTATCAACACAATTGACATTTTACCCATTGTTCAAAAGATGCGTTTTTGATTGGACACCTTAGAATGTGTTATATAAAACATTTAAAATACACCAAACTGCGGTTGTCACCGCATGAAGTGTAGAACAGTGATTATAGTGGAAAACATTTTAAAAACATTACGGTCTGTGTAACGTCACGTTAGTATTTCTGTCCACTGGCCTGGCACTTGGATTCTTGTTGGCCCTTAGGATACCATTGGATACATGGAGACTGGCATAAGAAAAGATGGGGCATGCCACTCCTATTCAATTTCAGTATTGAATTGCAGGTGCTAGAATGTCCGTGCCAGGACTACTTAGAATCAGCAGAAGGGTTTGTAACTGACTTCTGAGGAGGACATTTACCCATCACGAAGTAGGGATCACCTAACCATAATGACCATGTGAACATGGACAGAGGCAGAGCAACGGCTGTAAGACATCAGTGAGGGGCCCATTTGAGTCAGGGAAGAATGATCATTGATAAATTCATAACATCAATATGAAACTACCTATGAATAGACTCACAGTTCCACAGCTTTGACCAGTAAAACCCCTTCAGTCTATGCCCCGGTGGGTAAAACGTGTGTTCTGATATGTTCTCAGCCGACGTTACCTCTAAGCATTCAGCCACCTTGGGCTAGTTCTCCTACCCTCTCAACCAATCACCTTTCCTGTTTACACCATTGACACCGTACTATTTTCTCAGTTATGCATAAATATATGTATGGGCTGCTTAGATACACAATCTATAACACAACTGATTTGACTCATCAACTGAATATTAAATGGTCTTCAATCTAGGCCATGATTAGTTTGAAGCATAAAGCTGCTGAAACAAAAGTGCCCTGCTATAGATAATCAATACGTGCTAAAGATAAGGAGGGTTAGGAGTGTCAGACTAGTTGTAATAAAATAATTCACCTCCAGGGGATGAATAAGCAGCTTTGCAACTGAACTGGTTCCTCCACTGTAACACAGCAGCAGCTTACAGTATAGAAACATGCCTGCATGGTGTGAATTCTGAATTCGTCTGGTTACCATGGACACAGAGGGCAGAGTCGAGGGGAAATGCTCAGACACACTAGCTGGACATTCTCAGCAGTCACGCGCCACTCTCCTCCTCCTCCTCTCTTCCTCAACATGAGCTACTATAAACAGAAGGGAGACAAGATAACAGGGTGTAAAGAGGAGGGGGGGGGGGGGGCATACCTGAAACTATCTGCAATTACTCCACTTGTTTATAAAGCTATTAAACAGAAAATGCACTTAATTGCACCCATATGAAATGTCTCTTACAAAACACAAATTCTGTTGGATCCGATTATAATCAGTCAGGCTGTCAGACACCACAGCACATGAGGTGCATCTGAGAAAAATAATGAGTAGGAGTACTGGCCACACCCATGTAGATACACTGAACAAGAATATAAAAACACAATATAAGGAAAATCTGTCCATTTTTATAAATTCATTAGGCACTAATCTACGGATTTCGAACGACTGGGAATACGCATATGTATTTGTTGGTCACAGATACCTTGAAAAAAAGGTACGGGTGTGGATCAGAAAACCAGTCAGTATCTGGTGTGACCACCATTTGTCTCATGCAGCACGACACATCTCCTTCACATAGAGTTGATCAGGCTGTTGATTGTGGCCTGTGGAATGTTGTCCGACTCCTCAATGGCTGTGTGAAGTTGCTGGACATTGGTGGGAACTGGAACACGCTGTTGTACACATCGATCCAGAGCATCCAAACACGCTCAATGAGTGACATGTCTGGTGAGTATGCAGGCCATGGAAGAACTGAATTTTCAGCATCCAGGAATTGTGTACAAATCCGTGCAACATGGGGCCGTGCATTATCATGCTGAAACATGATGTGATGATGGTGGCGGATGAATGGCACGACAATGGGCCTCAGGATCTCATCATGATCTCTTTGCATTCAAATGGCCATCGATAAAATACAATTGTGTTCATTGTCTGTAGCTTATGCCTGCCCATACCATAACTCCCCCACCACCATGGGGCACTCTATTCACAACGTTGACATTAGTAAACCGCTCGCCCACACAAACGCCATACCGGGATTCAACCATGAAGAGCACACTTCTCCAGTGGCCATCAAAGGTGAGCGTTTGCCCACTTAAGTTGTTTACGACGCCAAACTGCAGTCAGGTCAAGACCCTGGTGAGGACGACGGGCATGCAGATTAGCTTCACTGAGATGGTTTCTGACGATTTGTGCAGACATTATTCAGTTGTGCAAACCCACATTTTCATCAGCAGTCCAGGTGGCTGGTCTCATACGATCCCGCAGGTGAAGAAGCCGGATGTGGAGGTCCTGGACTGGCATGGTTACACGTGGTCGGTGGTTGTGAGGTCTCTAAAACAAAGTTGGAGGCGGCTTATGGTAGAGAAATTAACATTTAATTATCTGGCAACAGCTCTAGTGGACATTCCTGCAGTCAGCATGCCAATTGCATGCTCCCTCAAAACTTGAGACATCTATGGCATTGTGTTGTGTGACAAAACCGCACATTTTAGAGTGGCCTTTTATTGTCCCCAGCACACTGACAGAGAAGAAATGGTCACTGACAGGGAAAGAAATAAGCTTTTCGTGCATACGGAACATTTCTAGGATCTTTTTCAGCTCATAAAACATGGGACCAACAATTGACATGTTGCATTTATATTTTTGATCAGAATAGATGGTATTTGAACTGTGCAGTTGAAGGCTACTTTGGAAACACCCCAAATGGAGTTATGTAATTGCAGAATACTTCAATTTTACAGTTTAAACCACACCATCATGTCCACAGTTCGGGAGAGACTGATGAGTTCAAATATTTGTGGACAGGAAGTCTTGTTTGAACAAAATTCAAAAGGTACTCATGCCATCCCTTCACATGGTTTAAGAATAGGTAAAGACACATATGAAGCCAATGTTCCCTCCTGTCCTCTTCCTTTTCTGATATTCTGCATAGCGCCAGAGACATGTAAAAGACAAGCCTGACCTCTCCCCTCTCTGGGTCCCAACTGACTGTGCTCCAGCTGAGGGAAGAAATGCAACTGCCAACACCAGAGTCATTAGAAATACATTCTAATAAAAAGTATATCACATAAGAATATTATGCAGATAAGACATCTTAATTACTTGTTACCCAACTAATTCTGATTTATCCACCACTCTCTCTTCTTTCAGTCTTGTTTGACCAAAAATGAGTTTGACAATGACTCATCGTCACCTTACGTTACCTCAAATGCGTGCATTTCTTTAACTGCACTCCTGTCCAGATTGTTTGGCTCACTGGAGAAGGTCAACTATATATTTAGTAACAAAAGGGCTTGCCTTTTTTCATGTTATTTTGGCATTAATACATGTCACATATCAGTTTCCAAACAATGTAAAAAATATATATCATTGAGTTAATAAAACCGCATGAAAACATGGTCTCTTTTTTGTTTTCTTGAGTAAGGGCAGCTCCAAAAAGCAGGTGTTTCAGTCTAGCTCAATGCTTTCTGTGGTGGTGGGGCAAGCCATCAGAAAATACAGAGCGTTGCGCTGTGATTGGCTCAGTGTTCTGTCACTCATGGGGACACTACATCACCGCCAAGTCTAAGGGTGCTGCCATAGAGTTTCATTAGAAGTGCCCATCCAAGAAGACTCAAGGTCATTGGCCACAGATAAAATGATGTCAAATCACGTTATATGTACAGTAGCTTTGATTGGACTGATCTTAGCTAGCAGTCATCGTCATGAATCAAGTCGACAATCTACTGGCAAAACCTTTTTAATCCTTGTCATATGAAGAGAAATAATGAAGAGAAATTATAGATAAAATGTATCCGTACTCATCAGCCATTGGACATAAACATTACACAAGTTGGATAATCGCAAATTCAACAATGAGTGGTTTGGAAGGAATCAGTGACAGTGGCTGTGCGGTCCCAAATCTGGGATTAAGGGGCTCATTTCCAAGATTAAAATGATAAACATTCGACATTGGCCATGCTGCCAATGAAACATGATTTGTGCCGCGCTCAAAACAACTTAACTCGAAACTGTGACAACTTGACTTCAGGGCAAGATTTACATTCGAAAATCACCACTGAGTGTAGTAGCACGCTGCCATGGTATGTTGTTTTCTGCTGCACCTACTACTGTAGCTGTGGCAGAACATGTGGCTGGGGGTGGGGCTGTAAATATGAAGAAAAAGTGCAAAGTCACTACATGTGTTTCATGCACTGCCAAGTTTACTGGTCAGCTAGCTGAACTGGCCATGGTTTTAATTCAGAAAATGTTTTGCATATGATAATTTCTTAAAATGTGAGAAAAGTTGGTTTACACAGTATAATGTATCTACACCCATTAATAGAATTGTGTTGATCACAAATAAGCATGTTTCTTTCATGAATAAAAAGTCATGAAAGTCTAAGTTATTCAACAATTACCCCAATTATTTTAAATGTGTTCATTTCCAGACAGTTTCATATGAATATTTGGCTTGTATGTTTTATTTGGAGTATCTTACTTTAAGTCTGTGTTACAACAGTGCTTCAGGGGATTCCCCCTTAACTTCTCCTCCACCATTTTTTTTCTCCCTTGTGTTTGCCTGGAAGTGGAACATCCGTTCTCCAGCACTGTTCAGTTCTTTGACTCTTTAACTTAAGGAATGTAATCTTTAGAGACCTCAGCACCACATCACCCTATACCAGCTCAAGCAATCACAACTGTGTGAGGATACTCATCATCAAATGTGGGCTGCATGCAGGAATATGATGTCATGGTATTATGTTGAAGCAGTTGTTGTTGTCCTCGCCTTGACCTCAAAAAGATTGGTCATACCCAATCTAATCTTTTGTTGAAATTACAATCGTAAATTAGGGTAAAATAGCTTAAATAACAGAAAGTTGACACAAACATACCATGGTGTTGTTGCAGTGATAACAAACAAGCAAAGTTATCGGTAGATTAGGAGTCAGGGAGTAAAATTCAAAATAGACAGAAATACACAATAGTAGGTTGCAGTCTATCAGTATGTAAACAATTTCACTGTGCTAAGAGCCAGGAGGTGAGGAGAAAGAGGTTATAGCAGTAAATGTACAGCTCTATCTTGGCCTAACACCCAGCTTTGGCATAAAGTAAATAGATACACATTTTTAGGAGTAATTGATTTTGCTCAAGGTGTGGAAAATCCTGAACCCAAAGATAAGAGCTTAATATAGATATAGAACAACTGCTATATGTAAAGGTTTACAGACATATGCATACGGAGAGATGACACTTTCCTCTGAGACTTTCATAGAAATCTGCCCCATTCCACAGACCAGACACTCATTACATCCTTATCTCTGCTAATACTTTATTGAATCCACCAATCACATTACAAAGAACCCAACCATTTCAAGGGTCGTTGACACAAGGACACTCACGGGAACAAAAAAGCACGTTCTCTTCCACAAAACTACTGCTGCCCATAACCGCCGAAACAGAGCAGTACCTAGCCAGCTGCCTTGCTCTGGTCATAGGCAGACCTGCAATCTGGAGGCCACCTACAGTAAGTGCCACCAACCTGTATCTGTATCCCAGGCTGTCTAGGCGTGATATAAGGGGATGATATTTGAGGACCTTGTCTACAAAATTCTACTCCATGTAATAGTCAAATGAGAAGCCCACTTCCACAAGCAGCACCTCCCTCTGGCATCCCCCCCCACAACAATATTGGATTTATTCAGAATACAAGAAAGCTCTGTATCAACTACTGTATATCAAACCAGGTTCCCCTGACAAAATAAATGTTTGTGTACGTGTTCTGTTGGTGAGACCACCGGTCTCTTCTCAGTAGCTACCAGGTTGACAAAGCCGTCATGTCTTGCAATGTCCAGGTCTTTGTACGAATGTCAACCTTTAACATGTGCGACAGACTCCATTACATTTAACTCCGTGTGTAAGATACAGAACAGATCATGGTTTCCACAGTACCTGTGGGCTAGAACCTGTAGCCACTCCTTAACGGTACCAGTGGGCTAGAGTGTGTTCTGTTGGTAGAACCTGTAGCCACTCCTTAACGGTACCAGTGGGCTAGAGTGTGTTTTGTTGGTAGAACCTGTAGCCACTCCTTAACGGTACCAGTGGGCTAGAGTATTTTGTTGGTAGAACCTGTAGCCACTCCTTAACGGTACCAGTGGGCTAGAGTGTGTTTTGTTGGTAGAACCTGTAGCCACTCCTTAACGGTACCAGTGGGCTAGAGTATTTTGTTGGTAGAACCTGTAGCCACTCCTTAACGGTAAAGGTGAGTATGTCCTCGCCAATAGCAGCATTCTGGTACATGGGATGGGAGACAGAGTAGTCAACACAGTCCAGAGCAACAACTTTCCCATGCAGCCTCGGGCCAGTGTTGCCACAGTTTCACCCATCTGATACACAAAGAGGGTTGTCCTGGATGAGATGTTCCATCATGGGTGACAGAAGCCCCTAGCCTCCACACAGCATGACACAGGTCAGAACGCCAGCCGCCGCCACTTGGACCAATACGCAGTGTATGTATGTATGTATGTATGTATGTATGTATGTATGTATGTATGTATGTATGTATGTATGTATGTATGTATGTATGTATGTATGTATGTATGTATGTATATATATATATATATATATATATATATATATATATATACTGCTCAAAAAAATAAAGGGAACACTAAATTAACACATCCTAGATCTGAATGAATGAAATATTCTTATTAAATACTTTTTTCTTTACATAGTTGAATGTACTGACAACAAAATCACACAAAAATTATCAATGGAAATCAAATTTATCAACCCAAGGAGGTCTGGATTTAAAGTGGAAAACCACACTACAGGCTGATCCAACTTTGATGTAATGTCCTTAAAACAAGTCAAAATGAGGCTCAGTAGTGTGTGTGGCCTCCACGTGACTGTATGACCTCCCTGGGCATGCTCCTGATGAGGTGGCGGATGGTCTCCTGAGGGATCTCCTCCCAGACCTGGACTAAAGCATCTGCCAACTCCTGGACAGTCTGTGGTGGATGGAGCGAGACATGATGTCCCAGATGTGCTCAATTGGATTCAGGTCTGGGGAACGAGCGGGCCAGTCCATAGCATCAATGCTTTCCTCTTGCAGGAACTGCTGACACACTCCAGCCACATGAGGTCTAGCATTGTCTTGCATTAGGAGGAACCCAGGGCCAACCGCAACAGCATATCGTCTCACAAGGGGTCTGAGGATCTCATCTCGGTACCTAATGGCAGTCAGGCTACCTCTGGCGAGCACATGGAGGGCTGTGCGGCCCCCCAAAGAAATGCCACCCAACACCATGACTGACCCACGCGAAACCGGTCATGCTGGAGGATGTTGCAGGCAGCAGAACGTTCTCCACTGCGTCTCCAGACTGTCACGTCTGTCATATGTGCTCAGTGTGAACCTGCTTTCATCTGTGAAGAGCACAGGGCGCCAGTGGCGAATTTGCCAATCTTGGTGTTCTCTGGCAAATGAAAAACGTCCTGCACGGTGTTGGGCTGTAAGCACAACCCCCACCTGTGGACGTCGGGCCCTCATACCACCCTCATGGAGTCTGTTTCTGACCGTTTGAGCAGACACATGCACATTTGTGGCCTGCTGGAGGTCATTTTGCAGGGCTCTGGTAGTGCTCCTCCTGCTCCTCCTTGCACAAAGGCGGAGGTAGCGGTCCTGCTGCTGGGTTGTTGCCCTCCTACGGCCTCCTCCGTGTCTCCTGATGTACTGGCCTGTCTCCTGGTAGCGCCTCCATGCTCTGGACACTACGCTGACAGACACAGCAAACCTTCTTGCCACAGCTCGCATTGATGTTCCATCCTGGATGTGCTGCACTACCTGAGCCACTTGTGTGGGTTGTAGACTCCGTCTCATGCTACCACTAGAGTGAAAGCACCGCCAGCATTCAAAAGTGACCAAAACATCAGCCAGCAAGCATAGGAACTGAGAAGTGGTCTATGGTCCCCACCTGCAGAACCACTCCTTTATTGGGGGTATCTTGCTAATTGCCTATAATTTCCACCTGTTGTCGTTTCCATTTGCACAACAGCATGTGAAATTGATTGTCAATCAGTGTTGCTTCCTAAGTGGACAGTTTGATTTCACAGAAGTGTGAGTTATATTGTGTTGTTTAAGTGTTCCCTTTATTTTTTTGAGCAGTTTATTTTTTCACACACAGTTGAAGTCGGAAGTTTACATAAACAAGTTTTAATGACTCCAACCTAAGTGTTTCAACCACTCCACAAATGTCTTGTTAACAAACTATAGTTTTGGCAAGTCAGTTAGGACATCTACTTTGTGCATGACACAAGTAATTATTCCAACAATTGTTTACAGACGGATTATTTCACTTATAATTCACTGTATCACAATTCCAGTGGGTCAGAAGTTTACATACACTAAGTTGACTATGCCTTTAAACAGCTTGGAAAATCCCAGAAAAAATGATGTCATGGCTTTAGAAGCTTCTGATAGGCTAATTGACATAATTTGAGTCAATTGGAGGTGTACCTGTGGATGTATTTCAAGGCCTATCTTCAAGGCCTCTTTGCTTGACATTATGGGAAAATGAAAAGAAGTCAGCCAAGACCTCAGAATTTTTTTGTAGAGTCTGGTCTGGTTCATCCTTGGGAGCAATTTCCAAACGCCTGAAGGCACCACGTTCACCTGTACAAACAACAGTACGCAAGTATAAACACCATGGGACCACGCAGCCGTCATACCGCTCAGGAAGGAGACGCGTTCTGTCTCCTAGAGATGAACGTACTTTGGTGCGAAAAGTGCAAATCAATCCCAGAACAACAGCAAAGGACCTTGTGAAGATGCTGGAGGAAACGGGTACAAAAGTATTTATATCCACAGTAAAACTATATTGACATAACCTGAAAGGCCGCTCAGCAAGGAAGAAGCCACTGCTCCAAAACCGCCATTAAAAAAAGACTATGGTTTGCAACTGCACATGGGGACAAAGATCATACTTTTTGGAGAAATATTCTCTGGTCTGATGAAACAAAAATATAACTGTTTGGTCATAATGACCATTGTTATGTTTGGAGGAAAAAGGGGGAGGCTTGCAAGCCAAAGAACACCATCCCAACCCTGAAGCATGTGGGTGGCAGCATCATGTTGTGGGGGTGATTTGCTGCATGAGGGACAAGTGCACTTCACAAAATAGACGGCATCATGAGGACAGAAAATGATGTGGATATATTGAAGCATCATCAAGACATCAGTCAGGAAGTTAAAGCTTGGTCACAAATGGGTCTTCCAAATGGACAATGACCCCAAGCATACTTCCAAAGTTGTGGCAAAATAGCTTAAGGACAACAAAGTCAAGGTATTGGAGTGGCCATCACAAAGCCCTGACCTCAATCCTATAGAAATTTGTGGGCAGAACTGAAAAAAACGTGCACGAGCAAAAAGGCCTAGAAACCTGACTCAGTTACACCAGCCCTGTCAGGAGGAATGGGCCAAAATTCACCCAATTTACTTGTGGAAGGCTACCCGAAACGTTTGACCCAAGTTCAACAATTAAGGCAATGCTACCAAATACTAATTGAGAGCATGTAAACTTTTGACCCACTGGGAATGTGATGAAATAAAATCACTCGCTACTATTATTCAGACTTTTCACATTCTTAAAATAAAGTGTTGATCCTAACTGACCTACGACAGGGAATCTTTACTAGGATTAAATGTCAGGAATTGTGGAAAAACTGAGTTTAAATGTATTTGGCGAAGGTGTATGTGAACTTCCGACTTCAACTGTATACAATTCATGACATTAGACGTGTAGTCTCCATCCAGGTGGGGCGCAAATAGACGTTGGGGTGGTAAATCAGAGTTTACCAGTTGATCTCTGAAATTTCTGCCCCGCGAGAATACGACCAAGGGAGGGTCCGAAAACACATTACCGATACTGTCATCGGATCTTAGAATGTGGCAATGTTTGTGAACGATTCCCATAATTTGTTCAGAGCACTTTGAATAGCGGGTAGTTAGAAAGCAATAATGGTTATTTTTGCGAGACTGTTCTTGAAAAAGATTTTGTTTCGGTTTCTCAAATGGCAGTATTAATCTGACCATTTTTGTACCCCCTCTCCTTGAAATTTATTTGCGTCTCTGCCATATTTCTGTTGAAATCTGATTGTTTTTTTGTTCTTTTGATTCGACAGAATTGGCTATAGATCAAACTGTTTTTCAAGTGAAGCGGGTGACTACTATCAGCCCTCAAATGTTACGATCTGTAGGTGTCCTGTAAAGATCAGTGTATAGAACATTATCCTCACACAATATCAGAAAATCAAGGAAACTGATTTGACGTGTGTCAGATTGCATAGTAAATCTCAGATGCTCAGAACAACAGTTAAGAGCTCTTTTGCATCACCCCTCCATAGAACAAAAATATCAATATACCGTTTCCAAATAATGATGTTAGGCAAGAAAACATTTGAGGATTGAAAATGGACTGTTTCTCCATGTAACCCACATACAAATTAGCATAGTTAGAAGCCATGGGGGATCCCATAGCAGTACCCTTCGTCTGAATAAAGAAATAATTTAGAAACATGAAGTAGTTGTGTGCGAGTACTATTTCAGCCAGTGCATGCACTGGAATGTAGTTCATTAGAGTCACGTTGCAGAAGAAAATGTTCCATAGCTTCAATATCGCCCTCGTGTGAAATTCGTGTATAACGACTCAACATAAAAAGTAACTAACAAGGTATTATCAGGGAGAAGATCAAGAGATTCAATAATAGAGATCATACTGCTGGTGTACTTTACAAAGCTGTTGTGCGAGTGGTCTAATAAAAAAGTCAAAAGTCGATAGAAGGGCCGTTACTGCATCAATGCCCGCTACAATAGGACGCCCTGGAGGTTTTGTAACATTCTTGTGTCATTTCGGCAAAGTATAAAAAGTAGCAATTGTAGGGTGTTGAATAGCCAAAAAGCTGTGTTCTGTTTTGGTTATCTGACCAGAACTTAAATACCCATCTAGGACAGTAAAGATACTGTTCTGAAATTGGGAAGTGGGGTCACTTCTGAGTTTCTTGTAAAAGGTGTTGTCAAGCAGCTGTCTATGACACTCATGTACATAAACTGTCATATCCATGAGTACAACCGACCCACCCTTATTAGCAGGGCGGGTAAGGACTGTCGTATCGGATTGTAAATCAAGCAAAGCTTGGTTTTCATCCTTAGGTAAATCATGGAAAGATTTGGACTCCTGTTTGTTCTTAAGGAGATGAGCAACATCTTTTTCAACAAGTCTGCAATATGTCTCGATAGAGTGATTGCGATTGGCTGGAGGTATAAAATAACTCTTGCTTCTAAAAGAAGTCGGAGTATGTGCAGGTGAGCAACCTACATGTTCAGTAGAAATATCACGATTAGAGGAGCTAAAGTATCCCCTTAAACAGATGTTTCTAAACTTAGACATGTCATTGAAATCGTTGCACTGAGTTGAGGGCACAAAAGAAAACCCTTTATTAAGCAAGGAGACATGGGCAGGGCTCAATATCTTGCTTGATAAATTGAAGACACAGACTCGTGGGTTCTGGGACTGTGTGAACGGTCCCCTCTGCCTCTGGTAGTCGTTTCTTCTTACCTCGTCGGGTGCGGCATCTCGTCGGTGCGCGTGTCCTCGGCTACCTCCGCCCTTCCGTTGGCCCAGTCTCTCGTTGGATAAAAAAAAAACTGGCACTGGAAGCGGATGAGGCGCTGTTTGTAGTGTGTTGGTCAGATGGGGGTGGATAGAAGTAAGCGGCCTCCTTCCTGCGTCTGTCATGGAGAGGAGGAGCGGGGCCTTTATCTGGATTTCTCCAGAAGTAGACTTTGTCCTTGGCCTTGTCTCAAGACTTAGCCGCTTCATTAAATAGTACCCGCAAAACACCAGTCTCAACATCAACAGCGAAGAGGCAAATCCGGGATGCTGGCCTTATAGGCAGAGTTGCAAAGAAAAAGTAATATCTCAGATTGGCCAATAAAAATAAAATATTAAGATGGATAAAAGAACAGACACTGGACAGAGGAACTCTGCCTAGAAGGCCAGCATCCTGGAGTCGCCTCTTCACTGTTGACGTTGAGACTGGTGTTTTGCGGGTACTATTTAATGAAGCTAGCTGCCAGTTGAGGACTTGTAAGGCTTCTGTTTCTCAAACTAGACACGAATATCAAATCAAATTTATTTTTATAGCCCTTCGTACATCAGCTGGTATCTCAAAGTGCTGTACAGAAACCCAGCCTAAAACCCCAAACAGCAAGCAATGCAGGTGTAGAAGCACGAATATACTTGTCCTCTTGCTCAGTTGTGCACCGGGGCCTCCCACTCCTCTTTCTATTCTGGTTAGACAGTTTGCGCTGTTCTGTGAGGGGAGTAGTACACAGCGTTGTATGATATCTTCAGTTTCTTGGAATTTTCACACATGGAATAGCCTTCATTTCGCAGAACAAGAATAGACAGTTTCAGAAGAAAGTTATTTGTTTCTGCCAATTTTGAGCCTGTAATCGAACCCACAAATGCTGATGCTCCAGATACTCAACTGTGCTAACATAATTTCAAAAGGGTGTTCTTATGATCAATTAGCCTTTTAAAATGATTAACTTGGATTAGCTAACACAATGTGCCATTGGAACACAGGAGTGATGGTTGCTGATAATGGGCCTCGGTACGCCTATGTAGATACAACATTTAAAAAATCTGCCGTTTCCAGCTACAATAGTAATTTACAACATTGTCTACACTGTATTTCTGATCAATTCGATGTCATTTTAAAAATGGACAAAAAAAAGTGCTTTTCTTTCAAAAACAAGGTCATTTAAGTGACCCCAAACTTTTGAACAGTAGTGTATTTAAGAGAAATACCATGGTGCAACTTAGAAATAGCCCAAAAACCCACAACCAATACATTTTCACCCGCGACATTGTTTTTAAAGTAGCCCAAAATGGCAGCAAAACTGCAAACATGGCAACACTGCACTACACACACAGCTGCCTCTGTTCAAGTTTCTTCTTCTTTGGTATCATGGCGTTTGCACATTTTGTTTGTGCATGCCGCCACCTACTGTGTGTTCAATCACGTTACATACACAAAGAAAAGGAAAAAAATTCCACCACCAACTAAACCTATATACCACTATTAAAAATAACCATCCCGTTCCAATACTTTGACTCTACCTGATACTACACCAGGCCCACTTTGTTCAACACACCTTGTAGCCTTACTTTTCTGTAGTAAAACATCTATTTTTCTGCCACCACAACATCTATTTTCTATGATTCACTTTCCATTTCTGCTGTACAGCTGATAACTACGGCAATGAAATCTAAAAAGCCAACCTTACTGAAGCACAAATTCGTATCACTCTGTATTGGCAAAGGCATACTTCTCACCCTTGACCCATCATCCTCTACTCTCTTAACTGCCTCAGCATGTGACCCCTTCTGATCCTTCTGACAATCTCAACCTGTCTCACATTGGACGCTTCTGATCCCCAGCAATATGGGCACCCCTACAATTGACAGGTTTTTTCTTCCCACAGATACTAAACATTCCTTTGCCCCATGCACTCCTGCACACATCTCGGAATCTCCCTCCTACCCACTGTTGAAAAATGACCATAAGCTTGGCATCTGAAACACCATATTGGGTTCTGCAGCTCTCACTGAATAACTGCCATGTTTTAACATGGCTTTATCAGGTAAAGACTGCTTCAAAAAGGACAATGTCTTCCCAGTTTCACCACCAGGTCTGCGTCTCACCAAACGGCAGGCGTCACAGACACAATGTATTGTCAGTTTCAGTTACTCCACCTCAGTAATCCCTCCTTTCAAAAGGAGCCCTGCTCCAGAGAGCAAAGCAAGTCACAGGTCTTGTGCCTCTGTTCATCTGCCCCGTGCCATCTCTCCTATAAGCCAACCTTTGGGAAGCTTGACCTTCACACAGCCTGTCCGCATGCTCGGAGGTATCCACATGTTCCTAAAGCACACCAATGCCCCTTTTTGTATCACAGTACAATGATAAAACTGGGGGGATAAAAATGCAATTTCAGAATGTGTGTGTGTGTGTGTGTGTGTGTGTGGGGGGGGGGGGGGGGGCATTTTCCCAGTTAAAGTTGCACCCCTGTAGCAGAGGAAGGAGTCTGCTTCTGCTGCAGTGTTCGTAGTAAAATATTACGCGTTGTGGCGATGCTTCACCTATCAGCATATCTGTAACAACTGAAATACCAAACAGATGTCTTTAGCAATATGTTCAAATTCACAATACTGATTTATATAGTCAGTGAAATACACAATGTTTGAGTCACATTGACTAAACTCTTTCTAGCAAATAACAGGATGACTCATCCCAGATGTGTGTGTGAGAGAGAGAGTGCGTGGGCGCGAGCTAATGATAGACTACTCATCTAAAGCCTAACACATTCTTGTGGCTCACAGATGACCCGGGTACAAACCCAGTCTTCCACATGAGGATACAGACATAGTGCCTTCAGAAAGTGTTCATACCCCTTGACTTAATCCACTTTTCTTTTTTTACCTTTTATTTAACTAGGCAAGTCAGTTAAGAACACATTCCTATTTTCAATGACTGCCTAGGAACAGTGGGTTAACTGCCTTGTTCAGGGGCAGAACGACAGATTTTTTACCTTGTCAGCTCGGGGATTCAATCTTGCAACCTTGTTGTTACTAGTCCAACGCTCTAACCACTAGGCTAGCTGCCGCCCCCAGCCTGATTTCAAAATGCATTCCAAAAAAAATGACCCCACCCATCTACACACAATACTCTACAATGACAAGGTGAAAACATGTTTTTAGAAATGTTTTCAAATGTATCAAAAATTAAATACAGAAATAGCTAATTTACATGATTCTTCACACACCTGAGTCAATACTTTATAGAAGCTCCTTTGGCAGCAATGACAGCTGTGAGTCTTCCTGGGTAAGTCTAAGAGCTTTCTAAGAGCTTTCCACACTTGGATTGTGCAACATCTTCCCATTATTATTTTGAAAATGTTTTAAGCTCTGTCAAATTATTTGTCTTGCCATAGATTTAAGTCAAACCTTAACTCGACCAGTCAACAGTCTTCTTGGTAAGCAACTCCAGTGTAGATTTGGCCTTGTTTTAAGTTATTGTCCTGCTGAAAGGTCAAATAATCTCAGTGTCTGGTGGAAAGCAAAATAATGTGTAATACTGACAATGAATTTGAAAAAAACAAACCACCTCCTTGTGATCGGTTTGCCTCTAAGGGTTGTTTGGATAATTGTGTTTCCAAAGTATGTAATGACAGCTTATTGACTCCTGCTCCTAATGATCAACCCACTGTATTTGTCTACTCATTCCCCTATCTCACAGGTGTTCCAAAATGTAGCCTAGATTTGGTGTATTATTTTACTGAAAGAAATTTGCATCGAGAAGTTAGCCTTTAATTTTAAAGGCTATGTGAGAGAGGTTAGACATAGTCAGTGTCCAGATTTCAGTTTCCATTAAACCCATCTGAACAGTAGGCTACAGTTCCCTTCACATGCGATAGGCCTATTTGAAGTCCCCGTTTTGCCACTGTCAAATTTGTATAGCACCTCACAATATCACACATAACATAGCTTGCACTGCTATCATCCTGTCATATTGGAAATACAGTGCATTCGGAAAAAATTCAGACGCCTTTACACATTTGGTTACGTTACAGCCTCATTCTAAAATAGATCAAATAGATGTTTTCCCCTCACCAATCTACACACAATACAATATAATGACAAAGCTAAAAAATATATTTTTACAAAAATGCACATTTACATAATTATTCAGCCCCTTTACTCAGTACTTTGTTGAAACACCTTTGGCAGCGATTACAACCTAAAGTCTTCTTGGGTATGATGCTACAAGCGTGTTCTTGGGTACCTTCAATGCCGCAGAAATGTTTTGATACCCTTCCCCAGATCTGTGCTTCGACCCAATCCAGTCTTGGTGCTCTAGAGACAATTCCTTCTACCTCATCGCTTGGTTTTTGCTCTGACGTGTACTGTCAACTGTGGGACCTAGACAGGTGTGTGCCTTTCCAAATCATTTCCAATCAATTGAATTGAACACAGGTGGACTCCAAGTTGTAGAAACAGCTCAAGGATGATCAATGGAAACAGGATGCACCTGGGCTCAATTTCAAATCTCGTAGCAAATGGTCCAAATACTTTTGTAAATAAGGTATGTTTTTTTTATATATGGGGTGTTGTGTGTAGATTGATGACGAAATGTTTTAATTTAATCAATTTTAGAATAAGGCTTTAACGTAACGAAATGAGGAAAAAGTCAATGGGTCTGTCTGTATACATTACAAATGCACTGTACATATTGCACCATACATCATTTCCTGTACATTGTCGCAGTAATGCAGTACGTGTTACATATTGGACATGCATATTGTAACATACACAATTATCTGTACAAAGCAGATTAGTTAGAACAAAATCTAGGTTATAGGAAGTGTTGCTGGACTTCTACTATGGTCAAATAGCTTAAGGTGGGGTGCCCGGACACTATACGTGTCACGTATACCCCCTCACCGGCGCTCTAGGTCACCAGGCTTCTGATTATTGCGCTCACCTTTCACCATCGTTACGCGCACCAGCGCCTCACTCAACTGGACTTCTTCACCTTCTTGATAACCTTCCCTATAATCTGTCACTCCCATTGGTTCCTTCCCCAGGCCTTATTTACTCTGTTTCCCAGGCCTTATTTACTCTGTTTGTGTTTAATGTCTGTACGCTTTTTGTGTTATCGTTGATGTATTTATTAAATTATTCACTCCCTGTACTTGCTTCCCAATTCCCAGCATACACGTTACAATATGGCACTGTACAGGAAAAACGATTTATTGTTTGTGTCCGTAAAAACAGGGTCCAGTCTGCACTTTTGTACTGTCGCAATAACCCTGCTGAATTACTAATTCAGGACAATATCTTTATTACGAAACAATAAATTAACTATTTTAGACTGGCATACCTGTAAATGACCTACATTATCCTAATGATGAGAATGCTACAGACTTTATACGTTTAAATATGCCAGACTTACGTGCCAAAACGTGCATCAGGTCAAGTGTTTTGCTAGACTAATAAAATATGAGGCAGTAGCCTAGTATGATCATGTTCCTACAGGCTACTATCACCACAATCATCCAATATATTTTCTTCTTTAAATGACGTGGAAACTATGTTGATTCACAACCTGATTCAACCAGGTTATGCCCAGTAAGTTCACTCAGCCCATGAGATGAATAGGATAATGCATATAATTTGAAAATATTGTTTTAATATCGATGATCAATTTCACAAAAGTTATTGATTAATTCACTGATGAATAAAGTTTTTTAAATATTTTTAATTTTAACCAAATTGTATCCTCATTTTTTGAATAATCTTATTATTTGTTTGTAGAATGAGCAGAGATGCTCCTCAGAGTGTAAACTTTGTGGATTTGGAAACTACAAGTGCTCTCAGGTACAATGGACCCCACTTTTACTGTGACAATATACAGGAAATTGTGTATGGTGCAATATATATGTGCAATTTGGAGAAAAAAAACTACTGGATTTAAGCTGATTGACCACTCTTTAAGGGCCGCAAAATGAGCAGTGACGCTCCTCTAGGTGTAAACTGTGGATTTGGGATTTTAGGCCACGCATCTATTCAGAAAGATGCCAAAAGTGGATGATGAAGTGGATTCTAATGGCGGTAGAATCAAGGAGCATTGGAATATTGTCAAAAAGAAAGGAAAACAGAGAAAAGTAGAGTACAGTGATAATGTCACTTCATATCTTGTAGGAGTACGGTTTGTAAATGAGGAGCAGATGATCGAATTACTGATCTTGAGGAATCCATTTGAGATATCCATACTGGAGGACAGAGTGCTGGGTAGAGTGAAGGGTGTTAGGATCAAGAGAGTCGGGCTGGTTTAGATTTGTTTTGCTTCTAAGGATCAGAAGAAACGTGTGTTTCGTCTCACCCGATTTGTTAAGTTTGAAGTGTCGTGTGTGTCTCTTAGAAGCAGGGCACTCCTCAGGGGGGGTTATACCTGGAGTCTCATGGGAAGTAGATGTTGAAGAGATGAAAAATATTCCAGGAGTGAAGAGAATCTGTTTGTTTTTTTCTCTCCCTACTCAAATGCAGTTAATAAGGTATATTAACTACAGAGTCAGAGCATTTATCTTAAGACCAATGCAGTGTGATATTTGTAAAGCTTTTGGTCATGTTTCAAGTGTTTGCAGAAGGGAGAAGCCGAGATGTCCAACTTGTGGAAAATATCATATTATGTGTTATGAAAGTGACATGTTGCAATTGTGGTGGGAAAGATTGAAGCCACATGTTTCAAATGCCCCACAAGGGTGAAAGAGAATGAGGTGGCCAAAGTCTATCCAGAGCATATCATATGCAGCAGCTGCTAAAAGGATTGAGGGTGTGAATGGTGCACTTGACCAGTCCATGGTGGTGTAGGCCTTCACCAGAAGGATCCTGACATTTTAAAGGTTAGGGTGGACTTTATAGCTATGGTGATAAATGCTCCTGCCAAGGTGGTGAGAAGGTCCAGGTAGATAGATATCATTGTGAGAGCGGATCCTGGGGCTGAAAGACTTCTCTGCGAAGGAGTTACATGGAATATTATCACAAGCCGTAGAGCCTGAGAAGAAGGGAGATATGGAGAATTGAAAGAAGGAAGAGGTTGGAGTTTTGTTTTGTCAATGTACTATTGCTATTTGGGTGGATAAAGTTAGTTTCACTATCACGAAGGGATATTCTTTTTTTTTTTACCTTGTTTTAGTTTCAAACCGTCCAGTCGGTGGCGGCAATACGCCTTTTGGGGTTGTAGTCCAGCATAAAACCCACCGAACTGTGGATTTGGAAACTAGAAGTGACACAAGGTACTGAAAATGGTGTAGGATGGAATATGCATGTCCAGCATGAAAAAAAACTACTGGATTTAAACTGATTGGCCGCAAAATGCGCAGTGACGGTCCTCTGGGTCTAAACGTTGTGGATTTGGAACCTAGAAATACTGCTGAGTATAATGACTCTCATTTTACGGTGTCACAACATACTGTGCATTTACAACGCATACAGGAAGGAAATCTTGTTTTAAAAATGTTTTAAAAATTCGTGACCCGGAAGTACTTCGTTATTCTTATCTGTTTCACAGCGGTCGTTTTGGTTTATGTTGCAGCTCGGCAGGAACAGAGTGCAAGATCCACCTTATAACTCAGTGAGTCCAACACAGCGATTGGTTTGAGGAGAAATGCTTCTGACTCGCTGCCAAACATACTGCTAGAAAACTCCTCCTCTGTCGCCACCCCCGCGATTCTCTCCAACTGAGTCCAAAAGCGAACGTTAGCTACTAAGCTAACCAAACTGGCAGTTTCACCCATGTACTATGAGGAAGGGTTGAGTTCAACGATCACGGATGGGCTTTTCTTCAATTCCTGGTGGCTCCTTTTGCCTTTTATCATGCTTCTAGTCGTTGCTGCATTCATCGTTGCCTTCGTGTTGCTGTTGTATATGATGTCCCCTTTGATTAGCCCAAAACCTCTCAAATTAAATGGGACCCACGTCGTGGTAAGTGACCATTGCACGGCAGGTGTTGCAGGTGAATACATTTCCTAAGAAACTGGGCGTGCACGCAACAGATAGCTCATCTCGTCTACGGCACACCTACAATGAATTGACAGCTAGTAACACACCAGTTTTCTAGTTAGAAGTGAAAACTAGTATTTTAATACTGGCATCTGTGGTTTGCATCTGTAGGTAGTCAAAGCTAGTCAAAACCAGGACATTTGTGTAAAAGAAACGCATGTACTAACTTGCAAAAGTCACATTTATAATTAAGCATTAAGGCACGAGAGGGTATTGTATATTGGCCATATAACACAAACCCCCGAGGTGCCTAATTGCTATTATAAACTGGTTACCAGCGTAACTAGAGCAGTAAAAAATACATGCACTGTCATACCCATTGTAAAACAGTCTGATATACCACAGCTGTCAGCATTCAGGGTTCAAACCAGCCAGTTTATAATTACCTATATATGTTGGACTTTGACCCCCGGGGCACAGCCCTTGTATTTAACTTCAGAAGGAATGCCCCTCTCTCACCTACCACCTCTCAACCTGCAGGTCACTGGAGGCTCCAGTGGAATAGGGAAAAGCATTGCTATGGAGTGCTACAGACAAGGAGCATTCATCACACTAGTGGCAAGAGACGAGGTTAGCAGAAATAAAATAAAAAACATCAATGTCCTTGACTCTTTTGCCCTGTTCTTCACCCAGACAGCACATTTATCAAGCCTGTCCTTTTATTTAGAGTAAATTGGTTCAGGTGAAAAAAGAAGTAGAGAAATGTGCGATTAATGATAATCAGGTATGTATTACATAGCTACATGTTTTAGTACAACCTGGAAGAAGAAAGGCAAGGCTCTTTTTTTGGATGCAAGTAAATGATAAAATATTGACCCTAATGATCACAATAGCAACTTCTTACACGAGCACTGACTGTTTTGGTATTCGCATTCCTCTTCCACTCAGGTTGTGCTCTGCATATCAGTTGATGTGTCCAAGGACTACAGACAGGTGGAAAGTGTGATTAAGCAGGCAAATCACAAGTGACAGGCAATCTTCCCTCCAAGTTGTTCGCAGGAGCACAGCTCTCCTGTGACTGCTTCGCAGAGGAAATATCAGCCCCCGCAGAGAGGCACGTGATTGAACTTCACTCAACTTTCTAGGTTTTACCTTTTAGTTAACACTATCAATGTTTCGCTCTACTGTGAGAATTGGGATCGAATCAACGTAATATCAGACACGTTCAATGCAACATACCGAAACAAAACTAACTGTGCAAGAGATTTTCTTGTAGGCAGAGCACATTGGAGTAGGATTCTATTGCATTGACAGGCACAACCTATACTCTACCAATCCGGTGCGCCATAACCAGAGATGCACTATCCCAATATGCAAATAGACCATTGCCATATGTGGATCTGTGCCATTCACTTTGAACAGGACTGTGTTCACAGCATGAGTGTTCGCAAGTAGATGCGCTTGTTTTGAGATCAAAGCGAGAGCTGCATGTAGCCACGTGTGCACATCTATTCATATTATTTTCTAGTAAGTGAGTTATTAGCCCAGTTATAGCTTATTTTTACTCAGCAATGGGGGAGTGGTTGCTTCCTACAAGGGCACAAAACGTATGCAGGTAAAGTCAGGTAAAGATGTCAGGTAAATAATTATTTTTCTGTCTAAAAGGGTAGTGTTGTATTTTGAGACATATCTTGAATAAGCTAAGTAGCCAATAGGTAGAGGGTAGAATAATTTGTCTGATTCTCTGTAATAATGGTATGGGAATAATAATGCATTTTATTTTGTAATTGGTTTCTTGCATCAAACAACACAATGTCCAGTCACCTCCTGGTCTGAAGGACAAGTGGATAAACAGGTTAATGTCAAGCCCTGCATGTTTTTTGTCCAAAAGTCTCATGGAATGTAGGCCTACTTTGAACACCACACATTGGCTGCTACTGGAGGCTGAATGATAAAACAGCTAGTTCCATGTTAAAATGTTATGGGATGCATTTTCTCCATTGTTTTTGATGGTAGTCCACTCTGGTAGTCCTACATTATGATCAAATAGCCACAGTAGCCTACTTGGCCACTGTTATAACTGGAACTTAAAGCGGGTACAGCCTCAGTGTTCACAGTAAATGTGTACCAAAAGTTACACAGAATTTTCACAAGGTTCAAGTTTGAGCTCAGCAGACCTGAAATTTGCTCAGATACAGAAAACAAATTTGAGGGAACATTGGTGATTTGAACTTTTGTATATTACAAATGACAACATCAATGTAATTTTAATCCATTTAGTGTCAAGAGAAGCTTGGTCCGGTGGACATGCTGGTGAACTGTCCTGGGACGTCCTTCTCTGGGAAGTTTGAGGAGGTGGAGGTGGAGCGCTTCAGAGTAAGTAGGTAACTAGTAGGTTGGGGAGGCTACTGTAACTAACCAGGGGAATAGACATACAGGGCTGGAAGGGTGAACACAGAAACCCAACCCCTACAGTATGTGCTTCAGAAAACATTGATGTTGTGCCAAAACTAACTCTGAATAGGCAATGAGAGAAGATTTTAGATTCCCAGACTGAAGAGTCAATGGGTTTGATGTGTGTCTGAAGGTGGAATCGAGGGTTCAGCTTTTAGTTTAAAGATGCAGTTAGCAAACCATAAGGCAAGATGAGAATGCAGTCTAGGTCTGCAGCAGATTGGATTGCAGTGGAAGAATGAGAGAGCGGTTTAATTCAAGGCCAAAGAGGTGGCAGGTTTCTTCGCTCTCTCACAGTCAAGTGATTGTCCAGATTCAGAGATAATGACCGAAGGGAAATTATATTGTGTGTGTGTGTGTGTTCACAAGTGTGTGCATGAAGGGATTGTTCCAATACTAAGATAATGACCAAGGGTAAATGTGGCTGTTCACATCCTAATGTACACTGAACAAAAATATAAACGCAACATGTAAAGTATTGGTCCCATGTTTCATGAGCTGAAATAAAAGATACCAGAAATGTTCCATACGCACAAAAAGCTTCTCTCAAAACATTTTGTGCACAAATGTGTTTACATCCCTGTTAGTGAGCATGTCTCCTTTGCCAAGCTAATCCATCCACCTGACAGGTGGGGCATATCAAGAAGCTGATTAAACAGCGTGATCATTACACAGGTGCACCTTGTGCTGGGGATAATAAACGGCCACTCTAAATTGTGCAGTTTTGTCACACAACACAGTGTCTCAAGTTTTCAGAGAGCATGCAATTGGCATGCTGACTGCAGGCATGTTCACCAGAGCTGTTGCCAGACAATTTAATGTTAATTTCTCTACCATAAGCCGCCTCCAACGTAATTTTAGAGAATTTGGCAGTACATCCAACCGGCCTAACAACCACAGACCACATGTAACCACTCCAGCCCAGGACCTCCACATCCGGCTTCTTCACCTGCGAGATCGTTTGAGACCAGCCACCCCGACAGCTGATGAAACAGAAGTATTTCTGTCTGTAATAAAGTCCTTTTGTGGCGAATAACTCTTTTTGATTGGCTGAGCCTGGTTCCCCCGTGGGTGGGCCTATGCCCTCCCCTGTGTAATCCATAGATTAATGACTCATTTGTTTATTTAAATTGACTGATTTCCTTATATGAACTGTGACTCAGTAAAATCGTTGAAATTGTTGCATGTTGCGTTTTATATTTTTGTTCTGTATATTTATTTGGCTTCATTACAATTCCTGGAAGGAGCCTGGCTCCTTCTCATCCTGCCATTCCACTGCTGGTCACATGCCTTGTTAAGGGTCTGAATTCATTAGGCCTCCCTCCAGAGAAATGCTATTACTATGGAAACTGCACAGACATATAACACGTAACATATTGCAGGACTATTTTTGCTCCAGTAGTATGGGTATTGCTCAGTTTTCATTCATAATAATAGTAATACATCATGAATGACTTTTTGTGCTCATTCCCTTGTCTATAACAGAGTCTGATGGAGGTGAACTACCTGGGCAGTGTGTATCGGAGGATGGGACTCATCATGTTTGTCTCCTCCCAGGCTGGCCAGATCGGCCTGTTTGGCTACACTGCCTACTCCCCGTCCAAGTTTGCCCTTGGTGGTCTGGCTGAGTCCCTGCAGATGGAAGTGGGTAGTATTTAGTTCCTCCTCCTACCCAGGTTGGAGGCCAAAAGGCCTCTCTGTGGCTAATTGAATGTACTCTTTCCTCTACTCCTCCATGCAGATGAAGCCAAATAACATTTATGTAATGGTGGCCTACCCCCCCTGACACAGACACATCAGGACTAGCAGAGGAGAATAGGACGAAGGTAAGTCTCCTCATGAAAAAGTGGAAAGTTCTCTTTAGTCTTTTACTCTGACGCCTCGCGTTATATTTTCTCTCTTTGTCCATTCCACAGCCTTTAGAGACCAGACTGATCTCCGAGACGTCTGGGGGGACTCAGCCGGAGCAGGTTGCTAAAACCGTGGTCAAGGATGCTGTGGTAAGAGACTGCGTTCTTAACAACTGTCACCATCACATTTACTCTGCCTTAGGCCAACACAAAAAGCCTTATCAGTACAACCCTTCCAGTCAGGACTATAGAGAGAATGGCTCTCTAGAAGTGTGATGAAGCGTTTTTTCGGACGGCCATGTCTTTGTGACCCCTACAGCAGGGGAACTTCAACATCTCTGTGGGGCCTGACGGCTACATGCTCTCGGCTCTCACCTGTGGAATGTCACCTGTCACCTCCATCTCTGAGGGCCTCCAGCAGGTAACAGCAGTACAGGAATGGTACTGTCACGGTCCCATTACAACGCACCCAGGGTATTACTCTGGGGTCTTTTGGTAAACATGCGTTAACTGATCCTCAACAATCAACTTACCAAAGCAATTTTGTATCTATTACACATCTATTATAATCATAGAGATATAATGAAGTTATATTTTATGATTATAACATAATAATAGATTGTCCCAAAACTGTCTGTTCCTGTCTAACTCTGGTGATCGTGAATAGTGACTAGGGCTCATAATGTTAATGTGACTTCTGTGCAGATCGTGACCATGGGGCTGTTCCGGACCGTCGCTCTGTTCTACCTGGGGAGTTTCGACAGCATTGTGCGTCGCTGTATGATCGAGAGGGAGCAGTCCAAAGCAGCGGACAAGCGGGAGTAACACGCCCACCCCAACCTCCTCCCTCATACACCCCCTCCCCCGCCTCTCCATCCTCCCAGAGTCGTAGCCACTGAAGAACCCAACCGAGCCACCACTCCTCTCCCATCCCCTTCTCCCCTAGAGGGCACAACCCTGGGTAGGCTAAATGGCCAGTCATCTCATCCACCAGTGATAATATCTAAGTAAAGAAGATGGCAGATGTCTTTTCCACTTGACCGATGATGTAACACATACCATCCTTGGCAACCATTTTGTCATTATTCCATTGACATTACTTTTTTTTCCTTCCATGCAGTGAGGTAAGTAAGGGATAACCAGTCTGACAGATTATGTCAGCATGTTGACCTGCAATTCCTTTACCAAGAGTCTGACAAAATACCAACGCAAACAATACTGTATGTCATGCAGACCATTCTGAGTAAGCTAGCTTAATCACCTTAAACTCTATCTTCACCAAATGCGTTCTGTTCCGCCTTCCAAAGTTTTGGCCCCTCCATGTGCTGTCTATGTCGTGTGGTGTTTTGGCCCCTCCATGTGCTGTCTATGTCGTGTGGTGTTTTGGCCCATGCTGTGGATGCATTAACTAAACTTCAAGGTGATTTTAGTCATTTTGGGCTCCCGAGTGGCGCAGTGGTCTATGTCACTGCATGTCAGTGCAAGAGGCGACACTACAGTCCCTGGTTCGCATCCAGGCTGAATCACATCCGGCCGTGATTGGGAGTCCCATAGGGCGGCACACAATTGGCCCAGCGTCGTCCAGGTTTGGTCGGGGTAGACCGTCATTGTAAAAAATTATTTGTTCTTAACTCACTTGCATAGTTAAATAAAGGTTAAATAAAATAAAAACAGTATGAGAGAGGGCATAGCAAGAGGGCAATGCAAAAATCTAATTTGCTTCCCGGAAATAAACATCCAAGGCATTTTCAGGTAGAGAGATTGTATGTGGAAGTACAAAGGAATTTGTGTGTGCTGTGCATGTAGGGGCTTTGTGAAGAAGCCGATGGGAGAGATTTTATTGCAATGTTATTTTACAATGTGTTTGAAGGACTATACACTGACCCAGCCTACTCCAGGGAGAGAGAAAAGTCATTGGACACTGGTGGTGGCTGGGAAAAAAGAGAAACCTCCTCTGTAATGTATTCCTCTTACTTGCCTGTCACTTTCACGCCATCTTATTTGTGTTTTTACCTGAGGTAGAAGCGACAGGTTAAAGGTCAGCATGGGACAGTCATACGATGTAGTAGGAGAACAAATCCACTAACAGCTGATGACCGCTCTTTCCTGTTTTCCTGAGGGGGTTGAGGGTCTTTGTATATGTGATCTGTGTACATATTTTGCCTCCTTAATAAGATTGATGGGGTGGTGTCAGGACCAGGCGTGGGGTGTGACTCGCAGGTTCGAGCAAAGTCCGCTTGGGCCTAGAGAGGGCGCCAGAGCTGTATTTTATATAGAGGCCAAGAGACGAAGAGGGACTGGCAAGCTCATTGAGGAGCTCTGTGTGCTATTGTATTATCTGATTTGACATTTCATACACAGTCACTGTGGACGTCATCCAATGCGTTCCTATCTGATTGTTATTTGCCTCTAAGTATTCACAGATCCCTCCTGAAGTCCTCTAAAGAGGAAAATGCGAGCTCATGCAAGTCTTCCTTCCATCGATCAACTGTGTGGAGAATGTGCTTCACTTTAACACAAACAATACGCTACAAATCAGAAAATATACATCATCTCTTGAAAAGCCACCAATATTTGAATGCCAAGATGTATTAAGAGACCATTTCTGTAAGTACGATGCAACTATTTGAGATGTATTTTGTCTGATGTTGCTTCTCTGTTCTATCCTAGAAATAGTTTGTAATGCAGTCAAGCACGACAATTGTGGGGACCCATTCCAAGCCTTAAGAGAGAACTACAGATGTTAATGCTAAAATAATCCAATTTCATCCACAGAAAAAAAACTTGACTTGAGCCTCTTGTGGTTTACCAGTTAATTTGATATGATTTTTCGATGAAAATGCCAACTGTTTTACCGTGTTTTTTTGTTGTCGTCAATTCCAGTTTAGTTTTTGTACAAAAAGGCCTTACTCAAAACCAAAATGTCGGAAGTGAGAATGCATGATTCAACTCTGAGGTTCTCATTTGACGTTGGTTCAAGGCATACTGTCACTGTCCAGCAAGGTTTCTGTGTCTACCTGTCATTTTATCATCTGTGTGAGTTGTTTTGCTTTTAGCAACACATTAATGTTGTAGTTCATAGACATTTGGTATAATATGTAGTTCATGGGCAAAGCTATTTTTTTTTTAACACTTAAGCTATGCAAATTAAGCCTATCCTCACAATATGTTAAAACACTACCACCAAGTTTTAAAATGCTCTAGATTTCCCATTCGTTGGTGTCGTCCAGAGATATTTAAAAGATTATATAGAGTTGATAAGTACAGTCCTACTGAAAATTGTCATGATGCATTCCACTTCTGTTCCCATTATATTGGTTGTGTTTTGTTCTGTTTCGTTTTTGCCAAACGGGTAAGAATTTCACCTTGTGTGCCATTGAAAATAAAAATGTAAGGAGTAGAACAATGTTGCTTTGTCTTATTTTCTTACATAATAAAACAAAATAAATAACTTTGGAAAATGTCATTTTTTCTTATCTTTTTTTCTTTTACAATGTGTCCTGTTTTAGTTCTAGATGGGGTTTTTCCTCCCAATGCCCATCTAGATCTCTGTTTTAGGTTAAAAATAAATGTTTTTCAGCACTCAGTAGGCTACTGAACACAGGCCTCTTTTGAAAGCTTTTAGGCTTTGTTAATGCACTGGTATGGAACCTAACGTATACCATATGTATAAGTATACATAGTGTAATGCACTGACTGTAAGTAGGTCTGCATAAGACTGCTAAATCAAGAGTTCCCAAACCTTTTCACTCAATTCTACACATTCTGTCATGGGGTGCAGAAAACATTTTTGTAGTTTTAAAACTAACTTTGCAATTCTTCACATTTTGCCATGTCTAATGTGAATTCATGTGATAAAATCTATAGGCTAAAAAACATTAGCTGACATGGGCTTGTTGGGACCTCCCGCCCCAACCACGGACACGCCCCACAGTTTGAGAACCACTTAACTAGATGACTAAATTGTAAAAAATGTATTTGTGTATCTGTGTTTGCTTTGTTTGGATTATGAGCTTACATTATTCCGTTGCTGAGGGTTGCACAGCCTAGATACATACACAACCTATGGTTACAGTTGATCAACCCTGGCTCCTGTGTTTACAGATGTTGAGTGGAGGGGATGTTTTGTACCATTACGGAGCGTTTCAGTTTTGATGTACAGTGTGTGTGTGCAGCCGGGTGGTTATTGGGGGGCTACTGTGTGTACTGTGGGTGGATGTGAGGTTTTACATATTCTGTTTGAGTAGTGGACTTTCATCTTCCATGAGGGGAACAGAACAGCCTGGGCAGCAGGTAGCTAGTATACACAACCGGTCAAAAGTTTTAGAACACCTATTCATTCAAGGGTTTTTCTTTATTTTCACTATTTTCTACATTGTAGAATAATAGTGAAGACATTAAAACAATTAAATAACACATGGAATCATGTAGTAACCAAAAAAGTGTTAAACAAATCTAAATATATTTCATATTTGAGATTCTTCAAATAGCTACCCTTTGCGTTGATGACAGTTTGGCACAATCTTAGCATTCTCTCAACCACTCTCTTCACCTGGAATGCTTTTCCAACAGTCTTGAAGGAGTTCCCACATATGCTGAGCACTTGTTGGCTGCTTTTCCTTTACTCTGCGGTCCGACTCATCCCAGATCATCTCAGTTTGGTTGAGGTTGGGGATTGTGGAGGCCAGGTCATCTGATGCAGCACTCCATCACTCTTCTTTTTGGTAAAATAGCCCTTACACAGCATGGAGGTGTGTTGGGTCATTGTCATAGTGAAAAACAAATGATAGTCCCACTAAAACCAAACCAGATGGGATGGCGTATAGCTGCAGAATGCTGTGGCAGCCATGCTGGAAAGCACCCCCACACCATAACACCTCCTCCATGCTTTACTGTGGGAAAAACACATGCGGAGATCATCCGTTAACCCGCACTGCGTCTCACAAAGACACAGCGGTTGGAACCAAAAATCAACCATTTGGACTCCAGACCTAAGGACAGATTTCCACGGGTCTAATGTCCATTGCTCGTGTTCCTTGGCCCAAGCAAAACTCTTCTTATTATTGGTGTCTGTTAGTAGGGGTTTCTTTGCAGATATTCGACCATGAAGGCCTGATTCACGCTGTCTCCTCTGAACAGTTGATGTTGAGATGTGTCTGTTACTGGAACTCTGTGAAGCATTTATTTGGGCTGCCATTTCTGAGGCTGGTAACTCTAATGAACTTATCCTCTGCAGCAGAGGTAACTCTGGGTCTTCCATTCCTGTGGTGGTCCTTGTCATGACGTTGGCCTGGGGGTAGGTTTATGACAGTCATAAATACCTCTTCCCCCCTTTTTCCTCTCTCTACCCTACTGATGTTACATTTGCAAACCCCTTGGTTAACATAGAGATTCTGGGAACATCAGAAGGTTGGGGGAAAATAACTGTATTCTGTTAATCCGACCAATTGAACATATGCAGTGGTACTTAATGAATATGATGTCAGTTCATTCCCATCAATGATAAGATGACATAAACTCTACAGTGGAAAGTCTACACATCAGAGTTATCGGATTCACATGGAATTGTTGTTCAATTTAAATGTTTGAATATTACATTATTCGTGATGGGATGACGTGATTTTAGCTTCTACAATGTGAGATTTGGGTTTTCATAAGGTTAGGGCTCTGCTCAATCAGTGGCCCGCCCCTGTGAAGGGACATGGGCTATAAAACTTTTCAAACAAGCCCTCCTCTCCCTTCCTATATAAAGCCTTGACGACAATGTATCCTCCTCTTCCGAGGATGTGAGGATGACGGTCTAATGTCAGAATGGTTCAGATAATAACTACAGAATGAAGCCAACATCAGCATGAGCTTTGGTTGCGAATGGTATGAACTTTGAACTCTTCTTCACTTCAGAAGTGATACCTCCTAGCCGTTGAGTTAGCAACAGCAGCTGCAAACGCAGGTTACGAAGGAACAGTCTACCACTTAACGACGTTACTACAACGTATCCAATTGACCACCAGAGACCACCAAGGACAAAGGACTCGGTTGGGCAACACGGCCTTCCATCTACCACCAACCTACTGAAGCGCAGCTCAGAGTAAATATTTATTGCATTTTCCTTTTCCAAATGGGCGGTAATTTAGAATGCATAAGATACTGTATTTACGATAGCACAGCTTCGCCCCGTGTCCCTCAGTCTTCCCGCTCTTTCACCCAAACCCAGCCCCTTTGTCACGTTCTGACCTTTTAACAGTTCTTCTGTTATGTCTTTGTTTTAGTATGGTCAGGGCGTGAGTTGGGTGGGTTGTCTATGTTAGTTTTTGTATGATTTGCTATATCTGTGTTTGGCCTGGTATGGTTCTCAATCAGAGGCAGCTGTCAATCGTTGACCCTGATTGAGAACCATATTTAGGGAGTCTGTTTTCTTTTGAGTTTGGTGGGTGATAGCTTTCTGTTGTGTGTCTGCACCAGCCAGAACTGTTTTTGGTTGTTTCTCTTTGTTTTTTCCGTGTTAATTTAATAAATATGGACACATACCACGCTGCACCTTGGTCCTCACCTTCTTCCACCGACAACGGCCGTTACACCCTTTTCTTTGGTGTAAACAGCTGTCATATCTGTTCTGCCCGCTAGGGACATTTTCCTTTATGATGTAATTTGTAATCAAGTTATGATTAATTATGTGTATGTGTAATTCTGTGTGATTAGTTAGGTATTTAGCAAATAAATATTTAAACCCAATTTTGTATTGCTGATTCAACTTGTTAGCCAGGGTTTGTGCAGTTAACCAAGAATTTACAACTTTCAGATGAGACTGAATTAAGGTGAGGATTAATATTGACTGCTATTGATGTAAAATATTACCAGGTCTTTAAGAGTTTATTCGGAAGATAACAGCTCTGTAAATATTATTTTGTGGTGCCCCGACTCTCTAGTTAATTACATTTACATGATTAGCTCAATCAGGTAATAGTAATTACGGAGAAATTATTTTATAGAATAGCATGTCATATCACTTAATCCGGCATAGCCAAAGACACAACGCTCTAATGAACTTATCCTCTGCAGCAGAGGTAACTCTGGGCCTTCCTTTCCTGTGGAGGTCCTCATGAGAGCCAGTTATATCATAGCGCTTGATGGTTTTCGCGACTGCACTTGAAGAATCGTTCAAAGTTCTTGACATTTTCCATATTGACTGACCTTCATATCTTAAAGTAATGACGGACTGGCATTTCTCTTTGCCATAATAGGGACTTGGTTTTTTACCAGATAGTGCTATCTTCTGTATACCCCCTTACCTTGTCACAACACAACTGATTGGATCAAATGCATTAAGGAGGAAAGAAATTGCACAAATGAACTTTTAAGAAGGCACACCTGTTAACTGAAATGCATTCCAGGTGAAGCTGATTGAGAGAATGCCAAGGTGTGCAAAGCTGTCATCACTAATATAAAATGTATTTTGATTTGTTTATCACTTTTTGGTTACTACATGATTCCATATGTGTTATTTCATAGTTTTGATGTCTTCACTATTATTCTACAATGTAGAAAATAGTACAAGTACAGAAAAACTCTTGAATGAGTACTGTAGGTGTTCTAAAACGTTCGACCGGTAGTGTAGCTCCCTCAGATCATCAGGAAGACTGCATGAGGATTTAGGAGCTGTGTTGCCCTGTCAGGGAATGTATAGATAGATATAGACAGAGATTGAGCGAGAGATACACAGACACACTGGAAGAAAGAGCAAAACACAGAACATCCAAATGATTGCGTTTCAGTCTGATATGAATGTCCATAACCACACCTCTAGAGCTATGAAGTAACGTTTTACAGATCATTTTTTATGCCAGAAATACACTGAGTGTACAACATGTTGGAATCACATTTGGCAGCGATTACAGCTTCTATTTCTGGGTAAGTCTCTAAGAGCTTTGCACACCTGGATTATACAATATTTGCACATTATTCTTTAAAAAATTATCCAAGTGTTCACAGCATTGCTGGGGCTGGGTGATAACATACAAACACAGAGCAAAGAACTGAGGAAAACTAAGGGTTTAAATACAATCAAGGGAAACGAGGCACAGGTGCAAATAATAACTGGAAACAAGGGAAAACAAAAGGGTCAAAAAGCACAATGGGGGCATCTAGTGGCCAAAACCGGAAAAATCCTGGCCAAATCCTGACACAAGGTCTGTCAAATTGGTTGTTGATTACTAGACAACCATTTTCAAGCAGATTTAAGTGAAAACTGTAACTCAGCCACTCAGGAACATTAACTGTCTTCTTGGTAACCAACTCCAGTGTAGATTTGGCCTTGTGTTTTAGGTTATTTTCCTGCTGAAAGGTGAATTAATCTTTCTGTGTCTGGTGGAGAGTAGACTGAACCAGGTTTTCCTCTAGGATTTTGCCTGTGCTTAGCTCTATTCCATTTTATAATTAAAAAAACTCCCTAATCCTTGCTGTTGACAAGCATACCCATAGCAGGATTCAGGCACCACCATGCTTGAAAATATGAAGAGTGGTTGGAATTGCCACAAAGTTAAGGCTTTGAATTCAGAATTTCTTTGCCACATTTCTTGCAGTTTTACTTTAGTGCCTTATTACAAACAGGATGCATGTTTTGGAATATTTTGATTCTGTACATGCTTCCTTCTTTTCACTCTGTCATTTAGGTTAGTATTGTGCAATAACTACAATGTTGTTGATCCATCCTCAGTTTTCTCTTATCACAGCCATTAAACTCTGTAACTGTTTTAAAGTCACTAATGGACTCATGGTGAAATCTCTGAATGATTTCCTTCCCCTCCGGCAACTGAGTTAGGCAAGACCATGTATCTTTGTGGTGACTGGGTATATTGATACACAATCCAAAGTGTAATTAATAACTTCACCATGCTCAAAGGGATATTCAAAATCTACTTCTATTTTTTTTTACTCATCTACCAATAGGTGCCCTTCTTTGCAAGGCATTGGAAACCCTCCCTGGTCTTTGTGGTTGAATCTGTGTTTGAAATTCACTGCTCGACTGAGGGACCTTACAGATAATTGTATGTGTGGGGTACAGAGATGAGGTAGTTATTCAAAAAACATGATAAACATTATTATTGCCCACAGAGTGAGTCCATGTAACTTATTATGTGACTTGTTTAGCACATTTGTATTCCTGAACCTATTTAAGCTTGCCATAACAAAGGGGTTCAGTACTTTTGTATTTGTTTTTGTATTTATTATGTTAAGGCCGATATACAATTTTCAAAACATTACAATACATTCATAACACATTTGTGGGTGCCCTCAGGCCCATACTCCTCTAACACATATATGTAACACATCTGTTTTTTTAACTGATTATACTGCTTGCATAAATTACCTGATGTGGAATAGAGTTCCATCTAGTCATGGCTCCATGTAGTGCTGTGCGCCTCCCATAATCTGTTCCTGACTTGGGGACTGTGAAGAGACCTCCGGTGGCATATCTTGTGGGGTATGTATGGGTGTCTGAGCTGTGTGCTTGACAGACAGCTCGGTGCTTTCAACATGTCCACTTTGAGCCAGGAGAGATTGACATGCATATTATTAATGTTTGCTCGCTGTGTACATCCAAGGGCCAGCCGTGCTGCAGTGTTCTGAGCCAATTGCAATTTTCCGAAGTCCCTATTTGTGGCACCTGACCACATGAATGAACCCATGAGTCCATGCAGCGTTTTATTATGGACAGACTTCTCACCATCTTAGCTACTGTTGTATCAATACATTTTGACCATAATCCAGGGTTACTCCAAGCAGTTTAGTCACCACAATTTGGTCAATTTACACATGATTTATTACATGATTTAGTTGAGGTTTAGGGTTTAGTGAATGATTTGTCCCAAATACAATGCTTTTAGTTTTTGAAATATTTAGGACTAACTTATTCCTTGCCACCCATTCTGAAACTAACTGCACATCTTTGTTAAGTGTTGCAGTCATTTCAGTCGCTGTAGTAGCTGACGTGTATAGTGTTGAGTCATCCGCATACATAGACACACTGGCTTTACTCAAAGCCAGTGGCATTTTGTTAGTGAAGATTGAAAAAAGTAATGAGCCAAGACAGCTGCCCTGGGGAATTCCTGATTGTACCGTGATTATGTTGGAGAGGCTTTCAATAAAGAACACCCTCTGTGTTCTGATAGACAGGTAACTCTTTATCCACAATATAGCAGGGGGTGTAAAGCTATAACACAATTTTTTTTCCAGCAGCAGACTATGATCGATAATGTCAAAAGCTGAAGTGTAACAAAACAGCCCCTACAATCATTTCATCATCAATTTGTCTCAGCCAATCATCAGACATTTGTGTTAGTGCTGTGCTTGTTGAATGTCCTTCCCTATAAGTGTGTTGAAAGTCTGTTGTCAATTTGTTTACTATAAAATAGCATTCAATCTTATCAAACACAGTTAAAAAAAACAGTTCTATGGGTTGGTAACAGGCTTTTGCTTCCCTCCAGCCCTGAGGGCACACACTGTCTTGTAAGCTTAAATTGAAGATATGGCAAATAGGAGCGGCAACATCGTCCGCTATTATCCTCAGTAAGTTGCCATCCAAGTTGTCAGACCCGGTGCATTGTCATTGTTGATAGACAACAAAACTTTTTTTACTTCTTCCACACTCACTTTATGGAATTCAAAATTATAATTATTGTCTTTCATAATTTGGTCAGATATACTTGGATGTGTAGTGTCAGCGTTTGTTGCTGGAATGTCATGCCTAAATGTGCTAATCTTGCGGTTGGCAATATCATTCTTTATGTAATTTACCTTTGTTTCATAGTGTAGTTTCTTCTTCTTTTTAGTCACATGATTTCTCAATTTGCAGTACGTTTGTCAATTGGTTGTGCAGTTAGACTTATTTGCCATTCCTTTTGCCTTTACAATATTTCAATTCCTCATCAATCCACAGGGATTTGACAGTTTTTACAGTCATTTTCTTAATGGGTGCATGCTTATTAGTAATTAGGATAAGCAATTACATCTGTCAAGTGCAACGTCTGTTTGCTCCTCATTACACACCACGGACCAACAAATAGTCTTTACATCAACAACATAGGAATCACTACAAAACCTCTTGTATGATCTCCAAAGGCCCAGCCTTTGGAACTTTGGTTTTACTTGATATAGCTACTATATTGTGATTACTACATCCAATGGATCTGGACACTGTTGATGATTTCATTCCATACTTATTGACTCAAGATATTTCAGCTTTTCATTTTTAATTAATTTGTCTAAAATTAATTAAAACATAATTCCACATTGACATTATGTGTGTAGGCCAGTGACACTAAATCTAAATTTAATCAGGCTTTTAAACTTCAATTTTAAACTTGAAAATTTGGAAAAAGTCAGGGGGTGTGAATACTTTCTGAAGTGACTGTATGTGTTCCAGAGTAAAGAGTAGAGAGTGTTCCAGTAGAGAGACCCACATAGTTTCTGTAATGAAGTACTGGCAGTGTCTGCTATGGCAGGTGGGAAAGTGCAAGTTACCTGAAAAATATCTAATCTCTCAATGTTCTAATGTCTCAATGTCCATCTCAAAGTGCACCAAATTAATGCATTTAGCTCTTGAAATTCCTTATTTTTTTATCAGGGTAGGATGCCCCCGGACCCCCCTACTGGCTTTGGGCTAAGCCCCTAATGTCTTCAAATCCTAGAAACGCCCCTGACACAAGAAATACCTCACCAGCAAAGCAGCAAAGAGTGTACAACAGGCAGCAATTGTGGCATACATTCCTCACTCAAAACGTCTCTCTGTATGCGTAAAACGCCGCTGGAATAGTTTTCGGTATCATATTCTGGATGCATGCGACGTTGACCTTCATATGTAGATTTTCGGTCATGTATTTGTAGTGTACATTATGTGCATATGGAGAATATTTTTTATCTCTTCCGTATTTCTGGCTGTCTAGATTTGGAGTCTACAGAGAAGGGAACTGTCGCCACTTTTTGACCAACGCTTCGAATATTTTATTTTGAGAGCACAATTGGGAACATTTGGAAATTCTGACGTGGTTTATATTTGGACTTTTCACGGTTTCAGCCTAGTTGGGTGAAGGGGCCGTTTTTCAATCCACGAATATCGCTCCCTTTCCAGTGTTTCGTTTTGCACCGTTCAATTGTAGGCGGCTATCCTAAAAACTTGGAACAGAACATTTTCTCAGAAATACACTTTTCGTTTGATCTGGTGTATTGTGCGATGCAGTGCATATATACAATTATGATGTATTATTCTTAAAAACGAGGATTTTGGAGGTCATCAGTGGCAATCATAATGGCAAACGACGACAACCGCTTTATAGTGGAAAAGTACATTTGTCACAAACTCTTGAAACGAGGATATGCGTGGGATTTCGAGGATGCAGAGGAGGAGGAAGGTGCTGCTAATAATGGGTCGATGATTTCTCCTCGGCCGGGTTTGGCACGGCGGTGCCACGGGGCCAATAACGCCGGACCGGGCAGCGTCCCTCGTCTTTCCAAATGGCTCTCCCAACCGGACCCGCATGCAGCTATTCACAGAGTTTTGCGTGAGGCCGGGGACGAACTCGAAAGACTGTACCAGCCCGACTTCGCAGAGATGTCACACCAGCTGTATCTTACATCCTCCACGGCTGAGAGGAGATTTAGAGAGGTGATAGACGAGCTGTTCAGGGATGGGGTTAACTGGGGACGGATTATCGCCTTCTTCGAGTTCGGGGGCACAATATGCGTGGAATGCGTGAACAAGGAGATGACGTCGCAGGTGGATCACATCGCGGTGTGGATGACAGAGTATCTAAATGGACCACTGCTCAACTGGATTCAGGAGAACGGGGGATGGGTATGTGTAATCTACTGCTTTAGTTTACATTAGCCTAAGCATGATGCGGAGGGAACGTCTGGATATGAACGACATAATTTACTAGTCTTCCCGATTTGATGTTCTGGCTGTTTGTCTAGCACGTCTGGCCAATGAAATATTACCGTCGCTGTCACACCTCCCTACGCTCAAACCCGCCTCCGTCGACTGTAGCCATCAGTGGCAGATGCCCTGTAGTTCCAGGGTGGGGGATATATTCCTGGGTGGGGGGTAAAACCAAACGTTTCACTGCACGTAACCGGTGTATGTGACAACAAAACATATTAAATGTTATTTTGTTTATTTTGTCCTATAGCCCATGCCTGTTATACTGCTGTTATTCACTATACTGCTTTCACACATAGATGTCTGTGACAGGCTATCAGCATAGAGCAGTCTGTACTGCTCTCTGAGGCACTAGTAGGATAGGATCATTATATCTGTGTAGTTCCACATCCATGGCAGGGCAGAGCAGGACAGACACACGTCAGGGGAAAGGGTGACATCAAGTTAATAGTGTAGGCTACCAGCCCCGGGCGAGACAGGACAAGAGATGAGGACCACTTATCAGAGATCTACATGACCAAAAAACTATGAGATCCCCATGCTAAATCTATACTGTACACACGCACTCACACATTTTGGATACTTGATTTGGATCCACAGTCACACACGAACACACACACACACACACACACACACACACACACACACACACACACACACACACACACGCACACACACACAATGCATTTACCACCAAATATCTGAGTATGCACATCCACCACTACCAGCCACACAACATCCTCTGTTCTGTTTTTCTTTTGTTACTACTATTTCCCCTCTGAAGATGAACAATGTGGCCACCCCTTTACGACTGCTGTCCTCTACAGCTCTACATTTATAAGGCCAAACCGCCAAAAATGTGTCCCTAATTGGCAGAAGTGCTATTAATGATAAAATAACATGCGTTTGCACCGTTTCAGCTATCTAGCCAGGAAGCAAGGTGGTAGATGGGGGTGGGTATGGGAGGGGTGAAGGCTAATCAATGATTTATGTGGAGCATTTCATCTCTAAAGGATGGAGCGTTTAACATTCCCCTTGAGTCTCCTCTGCCCCTGAAGGTGTCAGGTTGTGCCACATATCAAAGGGAAGCACAGAGAGGAGAGAGGGGCCCCCAGGAGTACAGAGCCACAGACTAGAGCCAGGTTGTATGTTTAACATGTAACGTGCACCCTCCAGTGCATTTCGGTTCAGTTGGAGTCCTTTGGTCATGGGATGGTGGATCGGGCTGTGGCTGCCATGTCTGTCTGTGTGTGAGAGGTCTCTGGAGCCTGATACCCGACATCCCAGTCTAACTATGTACTTTTGTATGTAGGTCAGCATAAACAGTAATGTTTCAAGACTGAGGTTGAGACGACGGGGTTTCATGTGCCATATCCATGGGAACTGAAGGGAATCTTTTAATCCAATGGATAATTCAGGATTATGGGAAAGTACATGTAAACAATTTTCTGGGTCATTTTGCCAGGGCCTTGTGATCAGTGGCGAAAATTGCACATCCAAAAAACGTGGTCTCTGATGTGACGTCAGAGGCTATAGAGAAGTGAGTGAGCTTCACGTCATGCCAGAAAAATGACACATAAATTCTGTAAATGTAATATAAATACAAATACGGTTCATGCTAAATTAAGAATGTTGCAGAGATCCAACTGACAATGCAAACAGACACTATCATAATAGTTTTACTTTTCAAGGGGCAAAATTCCCTGATGTTTATAATTCAGCTCATATTATGTGGTGTTCTCAGACATCTTAGGCACAGTGCGTTCGGAATGTATTCAGACCCTTTGACTTTTTCAACATTGTGTTACGATAATGCCTTATTCAAAAATGGATGAAATAAACATTTTCCTCATCAATCTACACACAATACCCCATAATAGTTTGCTAATGTAAAAAAACAAAAAGAGAAATACCTTATTTACATCAGTATTCAAACCCTTTGCTATGAGACTCGAAATTGAGCTCAGGTGCATCCTGTTTCTATTGATCATCCTTGAGATGTTTCTACAACTTGATTGGAGTCCACCTGTGGTAAATTCAATTGATTGGAGATGATATGGAAAGGCACACACCTGTCTATATAAGGACCCACAGTTGACAGTGCATGTCAGAGCAAAAACCAAGCCACGTGGTCAAAGGAATTGTCCGTAGAGCTCCGAGACAGGATTGCGTCGAGGCACAGGGGAAAGGTACCAAAAAATGTCTGCAGCATTGAAGGTCCCCAAGAACATAGTGGCCTCCATCATTCTTAAATAGAAGAAGTTTGGAAACACCAACACTCTTCCTAGAGCTGGCAGCCCGGCCAAATTGAGCAATTGGGGAGAAGGGCCTTGGTCAGAGAGGTAACACAGAACCCATTGGTCACTCTGACAGGGATTCCAGAAGGACAACCATCTCTGCAGCACTCCACCAATCAGGCCTTTATGGTAGATTAGCCAGACGGAACCACACCTCAGTAAAAGGCACATGACAGCCCGCTTGGAGTTTTCCAAAGGGCAACTAAAGGACTCTCAGGTCTGATGAATCCAAGATTGAACTCTTTAGCTTGAATGCCAAGCATCACGTCTGGAGGAAACCTGGCACCAACCCTACGGTGATGTATGGTGGTGGCGACATCATGCTGTGGTGATGCTTTTCAGTGGAAGGGACTGGGAGACTAGTCAGGATCTAGAGAAAGATGAACGGAGCAAAGTACAGTGAGATCCTTAATGAAAACCTGCTCTAGAGTGCTCAGGACCTCAGACTGGGGCGAAGGTTCATCTTCCAACAGGACAGTAGGCCTATACGATCCTAAAATATTTGGTGTTATTACCCTTTTACATTTAAAAAATATATCTCAATATAAAAAATGTAAAGGATTATTATTGTTCCGATACACACCATCAAATGGATTAGGTATTGTCAACATGGTTGTTGTCTCTATTAGTGTGTGGCAGGCTGGTTAACACTGGGATAAACTGATTAAAGTTAATGGTAGAACTAACACAATAACTGGCTTATGGAAGCACTTAGTGGTGTAAAGTACATAAGTAAAAATACTTTATAGTACTACTTAAGTCGTTTTTGGGGGGTATCTTGTTTTACTATTTATAATTTTGACAACTTTTACTTTTACTTCACTACATTTGTTAAGAAAATACTGTACTTTTTACTCTATACATTTTCCCTGACTTGTTACATTTCAATGCTTAGCAGAACAGGAAAATGGTCCAATACACGCACTCATCAACAGAACATCCCTGGTCATCCCTACGGCCTCTGATCTGGCGGACTCACTAAACACACATGCTTCGTTTGTAAATTATGTCTGAATGTTGGAGTGCCCCTGGCTATCCATACATTTAAAAAAATAAGAAAATGGTGCCATCTTAGTAAAGGAATTTGAAATGATTTATACTTTTTTACTTTTGATACTTAATGTCATGATTTCCGCCAAAGTCAGTCCCTCTCCTCGTTCGTTCGGCGATCGACGTCACTGGCCTTCTAGCCATCGCCGATCCACCTTTCATTTTCCATTTGTTTTGTCTTTGTCCTACACACCTGGTTTCAATTCCCCAATTACCTGTTCATTATTTAACCCTCTGTTTCCCCATGTATGTTTGTGAGTGATTGTTTGTTGTATTGTGGTCCGTACAGTGGGCTTGGTAATTCTCTTGTATTTTGATGACTTTGAGTAAAGTTACTTTCATTTACTCATCTCTGCTGTCCTGCGCCTGACTCCTCTGCACTAGCTACACACAGACTTTTCTTACTTAAGTACAGTTGAAGTTGGAAGTTTACATACACCTTAGCCAAATACATTTAAACTCAGTTTTTCACAATTACTGACATTTAATCCTAGTAAAAATTCCCTGTCTTAGGTTAACCACTCACATGCTTGGGGTCATTGTCCATTTGGGAGACCCATTTACGATCAAGTTTTAACTTCCTGACTGATGTCTTGAGATGTTGCTAAAATATATCCACATAATTTTCTTTCCTCATGATGCCATCTATTTTGTGAAGTGCACCAGTCCCTCCTGCAGCAAAGCACCCCCACAACATGATGCTGCCACCCCTGTGTTTCATGGTTTGCAAGCCTCCCCCTTTTTCCTCCAAACATAATGATGGTTATTATTGACAAACAGTTCTATTTTTGTTTCATCAGACCAGATGACATTTCTCCAAAAATTACGATATTTTTCCCCATGTGCAGTTGCAAATCATAGTCTTGCTTTTTTATGGTGGTTTCGGAGCAGTGGCTTCTTCCTTGCTGAGCGGCCATTCAGGTTATGTCGATATAGGACCCATTTTACTGTGGATATAGATACTTTTGTACCGGTTTCCTCCAGCATCTTTACAAGGTCCTTTGCTGTTGTTCTGGGATTTATTTGCCCTTTTCCCACCAAATTACATAAATCTCTAGGAGACAGAACGCATCTCCTTCCTGAGCGGTATGACAGCTGTGTGGTCCCATGGTGTTTATACTTGCGTGCTATTGTTTGTAAGATGAACATGGTACCTTCAGGTGTTTGGAAATTGCTCCCAAAGATGAACCAGACTTGTGGAGGTCTACAATATTTTTTCTGAGGTCTTGGCTGATTTCTTTTGATTTTCCCATGATGTCAAGCAAAGAGGCCCTGAGTTTGAAGGTAGGCCTTGAAATACATCCACAGTTACACTTCCAATTGACTCAAATTATGTCAATTAGCCTATCAGAAGTTTCTAAAGCCATGACATCATTTTCTGGAATTTTCCAAGCTGTTTAAAGGCACAGTCAACTTAGTGTATGTAAACGTCTGACCCACTGGAATTGTGATACAGTGAATTATAAGTCAAATAATCTGTCTGTAAACAATTGTTGGAAAAATTACTTGTGTCTTGCACAAAATAGATGTCCTAACCGACTTGCTAAAACTATAGTTTGTTAACAAGAAATTTGTGGAGTGGTTGAAAAAAGAGTTTTATTGACTCCAACCTAAGTGTATGTAAACTTCTGACTTCAACAAATACTTTTAGACTTTTACTCAAGTAGTGTTTTACTGGGTGACTTTCACTTTTACTTGAGTCATTTTCTATTAAGGTATCTTTACTTTTACTCATGTATGACAATTGAGTACGTTTTCCACCACTGGTAGTACTTCTCTAAGTGAGAGGTATATTATATATTTCGGTATATAAGATATCTACGCTACCTTTTATATTCTTGATCCTAATGATTTTGGCCTGCAAACAACAGCCAATGTGTGAGAGCAACGACCCTGGAATAAAAAATAATGTGTATGGGTGGAGAGAGGGTTGGTTTACTTGCTCTGGATTGTCAATACTGCATGTATTCTTGGCTATCGTGCCATGGGTGTTTCAGAGTCAATTGTAAGTTAAACTTGGGTATTCCTTTATGTGCAGTGTGATGCCTAAGACAATGTTTTACTTGCAGCCATTAGCTGGCATTAGAATCAATGTTCCTTTTTTCCTTCTTCCTTTTTTTTCTAAGAATTAAACAGGATATAATGAGGATGTGATGGACATTAAGAACTGGTCTTGCAATGTATATAGGTAGTTTTCTCTTCATTTTTTTCAAAACATTTAGGACAATTGAATCGAATGAACTGAGCAGGCTGGGCTGACATGCTTATAGTCTTGCTAGGACTCTCTAAATGTGAGCATGCATTTATAAGATTGTGCTGTTGTTATTTCTATTATTATGATGTATTATTGTTACTATTTCTTGTTTTCTGACTGTTATCCATGTTATTTGGTTAGTTCTCTTAAAAAGCACCCTCATTGATATTTATGTTATTTCCCTCTGGCCTAACACCAATTGGCAGCCAAGGGTTTACCTTAGGATGCAAATGTGCGCCATGAGTCAGGGAGAAGGTCTTAGTGACAACAGACCCAGATATGGGGGTAGGTTTTAGTGGGTGGAATATGAGGACAATTGGAGTTGCAGCTACAGTATGCTTAACAGTGCAAATATTATGGGACATCTATATGGACACTTAATCATCATGGTCCTTTTTAATGGGAAGTTTACAAACATTGGTTGTGGTAAGTATACTTGAAACTTTGGTATCGTTATGGTAAGTGGGGAAATAAGTATAGCCAGGTATAATTGTAATGGCTTGGCAGATCGAATCTTATTGATTAAATAATATACTTTTTTTGCACAACATAGGTACAGCAGATCCCCTTACTTTTAAATGTACTTTTAGAGGCCATTCAATACAATACTCATCATTAAAACAAATTGGATGGAAAATTGTGAAAAATTTAAAAATAGATTATTGAATCTTCAACATAGAATTGCTATCAAAAAGAATTTACAGAAACTCGATACAAATGATGGAGTCATCCATGATTCACCAGATTACATTTTGAAAGAGGAACCAAAATAGTTTAAGCATGTTTTCTTTTCATTCTCCTCCATTTCCACTGAATGATGTTAACTGTAAGGATTTATTTCCTAATAATAATAATATAAAATTAACTTTTTGAGGCAATAACATTTTTTTCAGTCTGGAAAAACACCAGGGCTTGATGGTATACCAGTAGAGGAATAATCAGACCTTTTTTGATGTACTCAAATATCCATTATTAGCATGTTTTATTTACTCCTACAAAAATGGTAGACTTTCAGGTACTCAACATGAAATTCTGATTTTATTACTACTAAAGCAGGACCCAGGTGGTAAGTATAAAGATCCAGTCCATTTAAAAAACGGGGGGCCTCTTACACTTGCGAAAATTCTGGTGAAATGCATAGCACGTAGAATAAAACAAGTTTTTACCAGATATTGTTCATCCAGATCAGACAGGTTTTTTACACGGACGATATATTGGAGATAATATACAACAATTACTTGAAACAATTGACCATTATGAAACATCAAAGATACCACCCCTCGTCTTCATAGCAGATTTTGAAAATGCATTTGATAAAGTACGACTAGAATTTATATATAATGCCTGGTTTACTTTAATTTCGGTGAATCTCTTATACAATGGGTTAAAGTTATGTACAGCAACCCCAGATGTAAAATAGTAAATAATGGTTACTTCTCAGAAAGTATTGAGCTTTTAAGAGGAGTAAAACAAGGCTGTCCGTTGTCTACATAATTATTTATTTGTTTATTATTTATTTATTAATTATTATTGAAATGCTAGCTATTTTTTATTTTATTTTTTACCTTTAACTAGGCAAGTCAGTTAAGAACAAATTATATATATATATATATATATATATATATTTTGTTGTTGAATTTTTTACCCCTTTTTCTCCCCAATTTCGTGGTATCTAATTGTTGTAGTTACTAACCTTGGCTAGCGCGCACTGCGCCCGGCCCGCCACAGGAGTCGCTGGTGTGCGATGAGACTACTGACCAATCCCTCCCTAACCCGGACGACGCTAGGCCAATTGTGCCCCACGGACCTCCCGGTCACGGCCGGTTACGACAGAGCCTGGGCGCGAACCCAGGGACTCTGATGGCACAGCTGGCGCTGCAGTACAGCACCCTTAACCACTGCGCCACCCGGGAGGCATTATTTTCAATGACGGTTAACTGCCTGTTCAGGGGCAGAACGATAGATTTGTACCATGTCAGCTCGGGGGTTTGAACGTGCAACCTTCCGGTTGAGTCCAACGCTCTAACCACTAGGCTACCGAAAAAGAACATCAAGGGGTTAGAAGTCCAGGGGATAAAAACAAATGTGTCAATGTATGCTGATGACTCAATTTTTTTCCTAAGTCCGCAATCTGGATCCCTGCACAGTCTCATTGAAGATCTTGATCACGTTTCTAGCCTCTCTGGACTAAAACCTAATTATGACAAGTGTACCATATTATGTATTGGATCGTTAAAAAATACAGTGTTTACACTACCTTGTAGTTTACCAATAAAATGGGCGGATGGTGAAGTAGACATGCTTGGTATTCACATCTCAAAAAATATAAACAAACTTATAAATGAACAAAAATAGATAAGATTCTGCAACCATGAAGAGGTAAAAACTTGTCTATTTATGGAAAAATCGGATTGATTAACTATTTGCTTCTATCACAGTTAACTTACTTACTACTCCAGACGACTCGTTTTTAAAACATATGAGCATAAATATTTCATTTGATTTGGAATGTTAAGCCAGACAAAATTAAACGTGCCTATTTATATAATGAATATGAGTTTGATGAAATATTAAAGCTTTAAACCTCTCACTAAAAGCTTCACTCATACATAAGTTATACTTAAACCCAAAATGGTTCTCCAGTAGATTATTAAGGCTCATCCTTTGCTCAATAATTGCTTTTTTTTTGCCTTTATACACATTACAGCTTCTCATTTCCGACTAAATAATTTAAAAAAATGTATTTTTAAGAATCAATCCATACAAAGCTGTTTACAATTTCAGTTTTCTCCTGCAGAAATTATGGAACAAATAGTACAACAAATGTTATGGTTCAACTCAAATATACTGATGAATAAAAATGTTTAAAATGTTTATTATATTTATGAATGATATATTCAATGAAAATAAACGGAGGAGTTATGTCACATGCAGCTATTGAAAATATATGGGAATATCTGCTCAATCCAAATATTAGCACAAAAATGGAGGAGGCAAGTGGAAAAGGGAGAAGGTAGAGAACTTGTTTGCCTGCCATATATTAAAGATACAAATTGGCTGAAAGGAATTGGCATAAATAGAAACTAATACCAGTTTCGTTTAAGGACAAAAATGTTGACAGCTGCACCAGACAGGTTGCAAAATAAATGGGAAGAGATTTTCGATGTACCGATTCCATGGCACATGGTTTCTTTTATCAGAACAACAGTTTTCAGTTGTGCTAACATAATTGCAAAAGGGTTTCTAATGATCAATTAGCTTTTTAAAATTATAAACTTGGATTAGCTAACACAACATGCCTTTCGAACACAGGAGTGATGGTTGTAATCAATGCCAAGGGTGCTTCAACAACTGAGAAAAGGGTCAAAATAACAATGTAAATGGGCTATTTCAGTTTCCATTTTTTTTTATACATTTGCAAAATTTCCTAAAAACCTGTTTTTGCTTTGTCATTATGGGGTGTGTAGATAGTAGATATCTACTGTGTGTAGATAGAAGAGGGGAAACATATATTTAATCAATTTTACAATAAGGCTGTAATGTAACAAAATGTGGAAAAAGCCAAGGGGTCTGAATACTTTACGAATGCACTGTATATACTGAGCAATAAAGGTGTCTATAAAGATCACCATAATGTATATTCCAAACCAGGTTAGTGTTCCGCTGTAGATCAAAGGTAGATACTGAATGTTCTAAAAGGTATTGGAATGAATGTGGATTATTAACTAGCAGAGGTTGTATAGTGTCACCAGGCATAAGTAGGGAACATTGTGCCATTGTGTGTCTTACTCTGAGGTAATTCAATCTGCATGTTGATGTTTTCCTCTCCTCTAAAAACAGAGAGAAGTGGGAAGTTAATTAACCTAGTGACATTTAGACACATGAGAGTGGTGTGGAAAACATGTCCATCAGCCACTCGCATGCTTCCTGTTATTTTGGAGACAGTCTCAAAGCTCTAAATAGGTATGGGTCACTGGCCGTTGTTGAGTCTGGAATCACCGGTGTATGTGCCGAATATATACCTTCCCCAAAACAAAAACTATAACAAGGTCTCAATTGTTTGTAATCCATCTGGGTTGGGATGGCTCACATTCGGTCGTGATCATTACTCTCCCACATACCCCAACTCCTTCAGATTCACCTTGGTCCCTGCTCTTAAGTTTGTGTTGTGTTGTCTTTGTGCCTTTTTTGTCCTCCTTCTTTCACCTGGATAAATGTACTATTTCCTGTCTTTTGTGGCGAGAGTAATTGCAGCTGGTTAAAAGGGCCTTTATTTTGATTGGATAATAAGGTCTCTGAGCCAGACAGACAGTGCCACATACAGTAGACATAATGTTTAGGCCCTGTGTCCACCCACGTGTGGATGAGGTACACCTGTGTTTATTTGTGGGACTTTCGGTAAATAATGAGCGATTGGATAGTGGCGCCCTGGATGGCAGACGACTGCCAACTTCCTTCTGAATTGACACACTTAACCGCAGGGAGTAGTCTAGCTGAGGGGGAGGAGGGGAGTCTGGCCAAAATGTACTCGGCTAAAATACAACACAGGTCACACAGCTTGTCCAGGACTACAGTTAACACAATTGCAACAATAATGGGTTAAGCTTAACATTGGTCAATGTTTTTTTGGTATTTTTTAAAGTCTGGTTCACAAAAGGTTCCGAGTTTATTTAAAGACGCCGAACTCCACTCTCACTTCTTTTTATTTTATTTTTTATTTCACCTTTATTTAACCAGGTAGGCTAGTTGAGAACAAGTTCTCATTTACAACTGCGACCTGGCCAAGATAAAGCAAAGCAGTGCGACACAAACAACAACACAGAGTTACACATGGAATAAACAAACATACAGTCAATAATACAATAGAGAAAGTCTATATACAGTGTGTGCAAATGAGGTAGGATAAGGGAGGGTGAGGCAATAAATAGGCCATAGTGGCGAAATTATTACAGTATGGCAAATTAAACACTTGGGTGATAGATGTGCAGAAGATGATATCACTTCTAATTACTACCTTTGTTTTGGGTTTTCATACAGTAGGAGGAGGGGTAGAGGATGGATGAGAGCACCTGGAAGACCCATCATGAGGGAGTTAGAGGCAGGTGATTGGAGGGTGGGGGACAGGAAGAATTCACCCGGGCCAGTCCAAACACCACGGACGGGGTCGTTCAAGGAGTACTGTGAACCAGGTGGTCTTGTCTAAGGGCAGGTGTTTGTTGTAATAATGTAGAACAAATTTGACTGGGTCAGTCCTGGAGAGAGTACTACCAAAATCAGGATAAGGGGGTTGAGCGGGGAGGTGTTGCTAGGATACTGTGCTGCTGTGGGCATATGGTCTGTCTGCTCCCCTTCATCTCTTCCTCTCCCTTTCCCCCTCTGTTCGGGGATGAGGGGAACAGGGACAGTTGGGAAGTCATTAATCTCCATCAGGGTGACATGCCTGCACAGGATGGAAGGGAGAACCTGTTTCTCCTGCGCCGAGCTGACAATGGAGACCTGGGTGCATCCCAAATGGAATACTATTCCATAAATAGTGCACTACTTTTGACCAGGGCTCTCGGGAAATTGGGAAAAATATATATATAAAAAAACTCTCATCACTACCCGCAGTCAACCAACTGCAACTCTCATTTCCGAAAAATGTCCATGTTTCCGAGTGTCATTTGGTGCCATCGGCCATTCATCCTGACAGATGGGTTTATAGAGTCCATTCTTGCCCATTCAAGCCCCAGAGGTTGATACGTTTTAGTTTGATGTCATGGCGGAATGGGAACGTGCAGCCATTAGCCAGAGATGATCGGTGGGGTTTCAGAAGCCTGATACAGCTATCAACAGATCCAGATGCTTTCTAAACATAAATCAACCCCAAAACTATTGTTAAATGTTGGGATGATGGACTATAGGACTGGGGTTGTATAAGGGAGATTTAAAAAGCATGTATGAGCTATGCCGGAGCAGCCAAATTTACCCCCTCTGTTGTACCCCTCTGCGGAGTGTAGTGCGGAAAGCAGAGTTTGATTGGGCATCAGTCGCTCAACATCTGCCACTCTGTTTCCACTCATCAGCAGAGAGAAAGAAAGAAAGAAAGAGAGAGAGTCAGATGCTGTAATCTCAAAAACATTTCGCACTGATAGAGCCAGGTCTCTCTGACATGAATACACACTGTAAAAAACTGTAATGCACCAAGCTGCAATAGGATTGTGAGTTTGTTCAACATTTGGGAATATAGCTGAAACAACAAAGAATTTTATGTTGAGTATACAGTTCAATTTGAGAATATATTCTATCTAGGGATGCACCGATATGACATTTTTGGCCGATTCCGATATCCGATATTTTCCCTGCCAAAAAATCCGATACCGATAACTGATCTTGAACATTTTAGCAGCCTTTTAAGCATTCTAGTATAGTTAAATAGTTGAAACGCACACACACACACACACACACACACACACACACACACACACACACACACACACACACACACACACACACACACACACACACACACACACACACACACACTTTGTCCATTTCCATTTTGTCCAGCTCGGCTGTGTCTAACATTTCACGTAAACCCAGTTTTCTTGTCTGCATCAAAGTAGTGGTCCTTGTACCTAGCATCGAGCATGGTGGCGACACAGTAAAGAGGCTCAGAGAGAATGCCACCGAATCGCTTGTTCACAGCAGGTGTTTCAATGCCATGACAGATGGTATCATGTCTGATGCAGACGCAGTTGATGAGCTTATTTCTCCAGTCAGTTGTTTGAATGGAGGTAGGTGTGTGTTCATGTTTCCAAGTTTCAAACATGTTCTCGAATGCCATTGAAATGGTTGCAGCGCTATGAGAACCAGCACATTCTTGAGCATGCAATACGGCTTTCATCAGTACGAATCCTCATCGACTAACTGTGCTGTCAGACTCAGCATGCTCATGGGGCTGACATCTCTGGTCCAAATGTCAGTTGTGAAGTTAATAGCAGTGATGCCCATAGCAAGTAGCTCATGGATGTGAGTTTCAACAATACTGTGTAACTCCGGTAGGGCAGCATCTGAAAAATAGCGCCTACTTGGTAGTGTGTACCAGGGCTCGAGGTGCTCGACAAGTCGGCGAAAGCCAACATAATCCATGACAGAGAACGGTTGATTGTCAAAGGCAATAAATTCCATTATCTTGGCGTTAATGGATTTTGCCTTTGAGTTGTCTCGCTGAAATGTTCTTACTCTTTCAAATGACTGCATGACTTGTTGACTGCTCGATCCACACAGCTGACATTGTGGGCTAGTTTAGGAATGCTGTGTTGCACGTGTAGCGCAACATTTTACGTGGCGTCATTACATCATCTACCTACGCTATATGTTATATAGGTATGCACGTCAGCTTTGACATCGGCTTTGCACATTGTCGTTAAACTAGACATCCCGATGCTGGCATGTTTAGCTAATATCATCCTATTCCGATATGCTTACCGATATATCGTGCATCCCTAATTCTACCTTATTTGCATTTTTCCCAGAGTGCCTTGCCTTTTAAGTGAACTGTAGTTACCACCCATGACTGTATTTCTTAGCGACAGAGTCATGGTTGTTGTATTCAATGGTTTTACTGTCTAAGTGAATATATTATCTTTAAAATAAAATTGTTTATGGCAATACATTACATATATCATCAGGCCTTTCTTTAAGGGCCTAGTTACACCCTAACATGGTGGTCTGAAACTACTGGTTTACAGGCCACATCACTTTGCAAGTCAAGTTATGTTGCCTTGCAAAGTGATGTGTAATTCCTATTGGAATCTAGGCAGAGTGAGGATAGCAATCAATTGGAACTTTTTAATCACCCACAACCTGCATCCAGAATGACTGCTGGGGTAAGGAAGATTCCTTAATGAAACTACTTAAATCATATTAACTTTAAACAGCCATTTCAGTAACGAGCGCAATAAGTCCAACTACTAACAGATTGGATTAGTAAAGAAAAATGTATGTTATTTATGTTTGTGTAGCATAAGGTTAATCAACCAATCAAATGACATGCAAAAACAGGTATTGAAACAAACAATTCTGAAAAATCTACCTGCAAGAAAGCATGCTGGGAAATATGATAATGATGGGCATGGTTTTCAGTTGTTTTGAGCAAACATTAATTTGTAATTTTACTCAACAAGCTTGGTCAAATTTGGCTGACTCAAGCAGAGTGTGTTGAGCAAACACACTTTAACACATCAGTTCAAGTTCTCGTCCTTTTGAAGTCTACTCAAGTCACATAATAATGCTGATTAAATAATTGGTTTAGTTAGGGCTGGCACAATTACAGTATATCCATGTAACTGACGGTTATGGATGAAGACCGTCATGAAAAAAAACCAACGGTCATTACCGTTAAAAAAACAGAATGTTGTTGTGTGGAACGAACAGCTGACTGTAGATGGGATGGCCGGGCATTCGTGCGGTCGAGTCTGTATCGGCCATAACATGGACTCTTAACAAAGTGATTAAACTTTGTTGCTCCTTGCTGAAACAAACGAGTCTTCGGTTGCCTAGGCAAAAAACACCCCCAACAATGCAGCAGCAGCACACATAGAAATATAATTAATAGAACTTGGAACCTCTAACCCTGCCAATTTCACTGTTAAAGTCACGGGTACACTCGCAATAGATGTGGTAAAGAGGTCAATCGAACTCGACCAAAACCGTGGAATTGCAATGGAAATCCATATGGGAAAGAGCCATGGGGGAAAGATCCCAAGTCTACTCATTGCCCTCCAGCAAAATGCGTCTACATTTAGGCTATTGTTTCTACAGTTGAACTCGGAAGTTTACATACACTTAGGTTGGAGTCATTAAAACTCATTTTTCAACCACTCCACAAATTTCTTGTTAACAAACTATAGTTTTGGCAAGTCGGTTAGGACATCTACTTTGTGCATGACACAAGTAATATTTTAAACAATTGTTTACAGACAGATTATTTCACTTATAATTCATTGTATCACAATTCCAGTGAGTCAGAAATTTACATACACTAAGTTGACTGTGCCTTTAAACTACTTGGAAAATTCCAGAAAATGATGTCATGGCTTTAGAAACTTCTGATAAGCTAATTTGCTGGCAGAACTGAAAAAGCTTGTGCGAGCAAGGAGGCCTACAAACCTGACTCAGTTACACCAGCTCTGTCTGGAGGAATGGGCCAAAATTCACCCAACTTATTGTGGGAAGCTTGTGGAAGGTTACCCGAAACATTTGACCTTGTTAAACAATTTAAGGCAATTCTACCAAATACTAATTGAGTATATGTAAACTTCTGACCCACTGGGAATGTGATGAAAGAAATAAAATCTGAAATAAATTATTCTCTCTGCTATTATTCTGACATTTCACATTCTTAAAGGAAAGTGGTGATCCTAACTGACGTAAAACAGGGGATTTTTACTGGGATTAAATGTCAGGAATTGTGAAAAACGGAGTTTAAATGTATTTGGCTAAGGTGTATGTAAACTTCCGACTTCAACTGTGTATGTATTTCACTCAATGTTGAGGTAAAATTGGAGTATAATGGTTTCATGGATGTTAACCCCAACACATGTTCATGACATCATTACCAATCAATTACATTACAGGTAAAAAACACATTTGAATACCGTCAACGATTTCTGTATGCTGCTATGCCAAGCATATTATACGATCGGGACTTAGCATTTAGCAGTCACTTCTTCTAACACTGAAAAGAGACAACTTCTACATGTTATGCAGCAAAAACAGCCAACTATATCCAAATCAGACTTAACCCAGCTAGCAATGAGGAATCGGCCCGGAATCGGGTGTCGGACTCAGCCCAGAATCAAAATGAATGACTGCCCAGAATAATCTCAAGTACACCGGGCTGTTTCCGTCTACTGGAATATATATATACAGTACCAGTCAAAAGTTTGGACACACCTACTTTTTCTTTATTTTCACTATTTTCTATAATAGAATAATAGTGAAGACATCAGAAATATGAAATAACACATATGGAATCATGTAGTATCAAAATGAGATTCTTCAAAGTAGCCACCCTTTTGCCTTGATGACAGCTTTGCACAGTCTTGGCATTCTCTCAACCAGCTTCATGAGGAATGCTTTTCCAACAGTTTTGAAGGAGTTCCCACATATGTTGAGCACTTGTTGGCTGCTTTTCCAAACCATCTGTCACGACGTCCGCCGAAGTCGGTCCTTCCCCTTTTCGGGCGGTGTTCGGCGGTTGACGTCACCGACTTTCTAGCCATCGCTGATCCATTTTTCATTTTCCATTGGTTTTGTCTGGTCTTCCTTCACATCTCGTTCCAATCCCATCAATTGCATGTTGTGTATTTAACCCTCTGTTTCCCCTCATGTCCTTGTCGGTGATTGTTTGATTGTATGTTATGTGCAAGTTATGTTCTGGTGTGTGACGGGTTTTGTACCCACTTTTATTATTTTGTATATTTTGATTTTCTGAGTTTTGTGAGCACTTATTAAACAACTCCGTTTATACCAAGTTGGTTCTCTGCCACCTGCACGCACCCTTTACACCATCTCAATTGGGTTGAGGTTGGATGATTGTGGAGGCCAGGTCATCTGGTGCAGCACTCCATCACTCTCCTTGGTCAAATAGCCCTTACACAGCCTGGAGGTGTGTTTGGGTCATTGTCCTGTTGAAAACAAATGATAGTCCCACTTGCGCAAACTAGATGGGATAGCGTATCGCTGCAGAATGATGTGGTAACCATGCTGGTTAAGTGTGCCTTGAATTCTAAATCTAAATTGAATTCTAAATTGAATTTCAAATCACTGACTGTGTTACCAGCAAAGCACCCCCACACCATCACACCTCCTCCTCCATGCTTCACGGTGGGAACCACACATGCAGAGATCATCCCTTCCCCCACTCTGCATCTCACAAACTTTAACACATTAAGTCAAATGTTTGTCCTTTTGAAGTCTACTCAATTCACAGAATAATGCTGATTAAGCAATTGGTTAAGTAGCCTTTTTTTACAGTGCACTCTCAGTGTGAGAGGATATGACCTTTGGTCCTTTGCCTCCTCTCTTCTCCCCCAGGCCCTCCACACCCCTCCTGTCCTGTGCTTATTTCTGCCTCTTCTCAGGAGAGCCATTGGAATGTCTGCAGCTCAGGAACTGACTACATAAATAATGAGAGAGGTCCTGGGTGTAGCTTTCCTGAGTGACCAGAACAGCCAAGGGTGTGGACGGCGCTGGACGGTTTGTTCATTCGTGGACAATCGCTTCAGGCCAGGCCATGAATAGTTCATACACAGACCACCAGAGCAGTAGATTGTGTGTCTGTTTCCATGTGTGTGTGTGTGTCAAGAGCACTATGTATTTAACCTGGTTGTTTATGTGTGCTTGTGTCTATTGACCTATTGTTCCATTATGCTGTGCTGTTCTGCTCTTAGGCACTACCATAGATGAATAATATATGGGCACCATAAACTCTTGACACTAAATGGATGTCCATCAAATAGAGCCCCAGGGCTGCTGATGTAGTGATGGGGAGATATCTTACACACACGCACACACACACACACGCACACACACACAAACACACACATTCGCTTATTACCTCAAGACCTGACTTGCAGTGTCAGGTGACAGTAGAGATCCTTGAAAAATGCAGGGCCATGTGAGAGGCCTCTAAATATAGATGTGCTGCTATTACTTCTATTACTGCTCCCCTTAGCGCTTTAATTGTATGAATTAAACACTGCACGGTATCGTGGCACCACTACCACTAACAACACAGAAACCCTACCTACTTAAAATAATCTATGTGCCTTTAATGAACTATTTGAAGTTGGAGATAAAAAAGATTGTTCCATATTTCTATCTACGCTTGGAACTAGATAATGAGGGGGTCTATTGAGACGCAAGTTGACTTTGCCACTGGGCAAACTCCAATGTCCCATTATATATCAACGTGGGGAAGGTTGAATGGTTCTGCCCAGTAGCTGGCTACGCAAGATATTTTGGGACCTGTTCCAAAAAGGCTGGCAGGGAAAATGTCATATTTTTCATTATTTCTAGGGCAACCATGGCTATTGGCTACCGCTGTACAATGTACAATCAATAATATGTGCCTTATCATAGCCGTTCCATGATCTCTCAGGGACACAATGAAGAGTAAGCCAAACCGTTGTTGAGGTTCACTGACCAAATAGTAGCCATTCACACACACATAAAACACACACACGCATAAAACACACACACACACACACACAGAAGCGGATGTATTGGTGTGAATCAATAATATTGTCTTGTCACAGAGTGACATGTGAGCCATGGGGGGGGGGGGGCAGATGGCCCCATGGCGATACAGCTCCAGCCACGACAGCCCAGTCCAGCCTCCACTGCTGGGGAAATCCCACGATCCACTGCGCAACACTGGCCATTACCAAACAGCATGGCATTATTGACATTTCCTTGAAATACTGAACAGAGTATGCCTCCAAAAGACATTGGGGTGATTGGTAAATAAGCACCGTAGTGTCGTGCAGTACATGGACATCTGAAGAAATCCTTTTCTCCTCTTTCTCCTCTTTCTCCATGTGATTTCTTGTAATAGAGGAAACTTTCCTCCAGAAAATAGATTATCGTTGATGGCCAAAACTAGGTCAATCACTGTGACTTTTTAGGTGATTGACTGATTGACTGCTTACTTGATTGATTTGACAACTTGAGAGATTAGTGTTGGTGTCATTGAGGAGGATGCATCTAACCTTGGTGTCACTAAGGAGGATGCATCTAACCTTGGTCTCATTAAGAAGGATGCATCTAACCTTGGTGTCATTAAGGAGGATGCATCTAACCTTGGTGTCATTAAGGAGGATGCATCTAACCTTGGTGTCACTAAGGAGGATGCATCTAACCTTGGTGTCATTAAGGAGGATGCATCTAACCTTGGTGTCATTAAGGAGGATGCATCTAACCTTGGTGTCACTAAGGAGGATGCATCTAACCTTGGTGTCATTAAGGAGGATGCATCTAACCTTGGTGTCATTAAGGAGGATGCATCTAACCTTGGTGTCATTAAGGAGGATGCATCTAACCTTGGTGTCACTAAGGAGGATGCATCTAACCTTGGTGTCACTAAGGAGGATGCATCTAACCTTGGTGTCATTAAGGAGGATGCATCTAACCTTGGTGTCATTAAGGAGGATGCATCTAACCTTGGTGTCATTGAGGAGGATGCATCTAACCTTGGTGTCATTGAGGAGGATGCATCTAACCTTGGTCTCATTAAGGAGGATGCATCTAACCTTGGTGTCATTGAGGAGGATGCATCTAACCTTGGTCTCATTAAGAAGGATGCATCTAACCTTGCAAAACATTCACCTTCAAGTTGTGTTACACAGGAATGTTTAAATGGAGGCTAGTACGATCCCTTTTTCTCCTTCGGACTGAAAAAAATACAGAGGAAAGAATGTCAATGCTTGTATGAGAAAGACCTTGGGACGGGTAGATGAGCATTTTAGCACTTTTAAGCTGACAGCTTTGGCATGATGACAGTAGCAGCTTGTGATTTCTGGCGGGCTTGCCCCCCTCCCCCCTCTGGCAGTAACCTTTGATGGCAGCTGATTGGTTTTGAAGTATGGGGAAAGTGATGCGCGTGTGATGTCAAAGAGATGAAAGCTCGCTGGGGCAACATTCCTACGTACGGTACAGGTACAGTACGCCAAGTTATAGCACAGAGATCAGGTAAACTCCACTCACGTAAACTTCTCGTGCATGTCTTTGCTCACCCACAGTACAAGTAGATCCTATCAGATTGAATAAGAGAACATTCCTTTTGTTGGTACCCTCAGGCTCTTAGAAGATGTCTACTGCATTTAGAGAAACTGATGTGAATCTCTCCACTATGCTATTCTGAAGGGTCTACATTATGTTACATTTGCCATATGTAACTTTTTGGGCAACCCAACCAAATCCACATAGAAATGTGAGTTATAGATATGTCATCATTCTACTTAAAAGCAAGTCTTAGAAGCTGTAGATCTGTTGTATGCACACTATTTCTATGCTTTCCATTCTTAAGTTTTGTTTTTGCGTCTTTTAATTTTGGGTTTTGTACACCAGCTTCAAACAACTGAAAATACAATGTTTTTGCTTATAGAAAATATATTTGACAGTGGTTTAAATTGTGCAATGAGTTTCTACACTATACTTGCTTGCTTTGCCACTTAAACTGAAAATCGTCAAACTATTCGAATTTTAGCAACCAGGAAATGGCAGAGCGATTTCTGCATAGTGCATATTTAATCTAAGAATCTTGCCATTGTCAAGAGGAGGGTGGAGGAGTGGAGGGGATAGACTCTGCCACTGCAGTATTATGATGATGGCAGCACTAGCTGTCCCCTCTATGTTACGCTGGTCTGTTCAGCATGCGGCTTAAGACACAGAGAAACTTCATACAGCCCTGTTATGTCTTGATCCAGTTTTGAAGTGCTCCTGTTTGCTTGTTAGGACCAAACAAGAAGAATACGAACAGCCCATAGACACGTCTAGACAGGGTTTACGGCCATGAATATTACCAACACAAGTTCATTAAGTCAGTAATAAGACCCATAAAAGGGTTTCATTTATATTCTCAGCTATTTTATGACACTTAGTGGTGAGCAGCAGTGTTTCAAAGGAAAAACAACCAATGTAATGAAAAAAAAACAACCAATATCCTTTCTCTTTTAAATGTTGTTGACTTTCCAGAGGGCCTTGCGTTAGGTCACAAGTACAGAACACTCAAGAGACTCACGACACATCAGTTGATTTATATTCTTACTAGAGAAAACACACGACACATCAGTTGATTTATATTCTTACTAGAGAAAACACACGACACATCAGTTGATTTATATTCTTACTAGAGAAAACACACGATACATCAGTTGATTTATATTCTTACTAGAGAAAACACACGACACCAGTTGATTTATATTCTTACTAGAGAAAACACACGACACATCAGTTGATTTATATTCTTACTAGAGAAAACACACGACATATCAGTTGATTTATATTCTTACTAGAGAAAACACACGACATATCAGTTGATTTATATTCTTACTAGAGAAAACACGACACATCAGTTGATTTATATTCTTACTAGAGAAAACACGACACATCAGTTGATTTATATTCTTACTAGAGAAAACACACGACACATCAGTTGATTTATATTCTTACTAGAGAAAACACACGACACATCAGTTGATTTATATTCTTACTAGAGAAAACACGACACATCAGTTGATTTATATTCTTACTAGAGAAAACACACGGCATCAGTCGGCTACTCATTTGGCTCTATCATCCCTCTATCTATCCATCCATCCTGACGTTCATAGTGGCTTAATTACAGGATTACAGGACCACAGGCTAAACAGGAGCTCCATCCTCCACAACATCACACAGGCACTGGGGTCCTCTGGCCTAGGGAGGGCTTGGCAGAGGGCTGCCAGCATCCAGACACACAAGCTGCGGGACCAGAAAGAGACAGCTAGTGCCATGCCAGGGCAATGGGTGGCATGGCCAGTGAGAGATGGATGGCTTAATACCAGGGTAAATGCTTGGCACAGCCAGAAAGGGACGGCATATAGGTTCAGGGTAAATGGTGGCAGGATATGGTTAACTGATGCCAAACAGAGAATTGGAACACACTTCTCACTGAGCACAGACGTAAATTCATTGTCAATACAATGGTATGACGTGGAAACAACATTCATTTAACCAGTGTGTGCCTAGTGGGTTGTGTAATGTACTGTATGCCCAACTTGTTTTTCAATGTCAAAAGTCATCTGACAAGAGTCATCTGTTTCCTCTCAGTTTCTTCTGCTGATAACAAAGTGGCAATAATTATGTTAACAAATGATGACATATAATCAGAAAATTGATTGTGGTCCAAAAGCAGTCTCAATTTCAGTTTTCCAAATGTGTCAAGCAATTTGAATTAACACTTGGTCTGAGAAGAGCAAACATTTTAGTTGAGATGTTTTCAGTTTTAGAGCTCTTTATTTGGCCTCTAAATACACAGCCAATAGGCAGTTTGTTGCCAATCCATTGACATGTCCCAAGGATTCTTACTTGTCTAACAGGGAGCAGGGAGCTGTTGAGAAAATGCTTCGAACCTCACTCGATTGTGAAAGTGACACCCACCCTGTTAGCTAGCTCTCCACACTCCTTCACACTAGACTTATAAGGTCACAATAGACCATTTATTGTCATTCATCAGAGGTGCTGGGCCTGTTTCCGTTATGACTCTCTTCACATAGACATTGAAGGTCATTGTCCCGGTAGGCTCCTTTAAAGAAATGGAGAAATTGCTAACCAAAGGGAGAAGACTATTCAGGTTTTTAGGGAGAAGACTATTCAGGTTTTTGGTTTCAGCAGAAGAAAGTTGCACCAGGGCTCAAGAAATGCGAGTCAAATATGTACTCGTGTCGTGTATCTTTCTGTCCTTGCTGCTTTTTATTCTCTTGATACATCAAACCAGACCATCGAGGAGTGTTGGCCCGCCTTGAACTAGGGCCTATCATGTTTTATTGTGTAATTCTGCTGTAGTGGTTAGCCAAGCGATGTTCTTCATGGGCAGCAAGCTAGCTAGCTAACTCATCTGCGGGAGGAAGGCAGCAAGACTTGCTTATCTAAAGGGTGAATAGTTATCATATCAGCCCCCTCAGCTCAGACACACAGTGGAGTTGTTTGTCTCCTCACATCAATGCATTTTTCTCATTCCTTTCCCTTGGCCTGGGATTAAAATCAGCTGGTTGCTGAAGACAGAGTGAGAAGGGTAGAGAGAAAGAGGGGTTGGTGAACTTATCCCTTGTTTCCCAGGCGGAAGGCGAGGGGGGGAGGTATTTTGTTTTAGCAGGGAACATAGAATTTGTTTGCTTTGGCATTATGGACATCGTTTGCACTGATGTTAACAGAGTTTCTGTCAATATTGGACGACTGAATAAGTATTGCTTTGGTCAAGCTTATGTCCTTCCAGATAGCATAAAAAGATGGCCGAAGGGCATAGCAAACACTGGGAGGTTGAAACTCAGTCTGAAGATTGTTTTATGTGAAACACATTCTTCCTCCCCCATCCCCCCGTTTGACTATGACCTCATGTTCCGAGAAGGAGAGACAGCTTTGTTACGCATTCCAGAATTCCAGTCTGCGGTAAATCGCCAACTTCTGTGGGCAGTCCCTCAGCTTTCCGTAATTTCCTTCCCTTATTCCTAGTGCACTACTTTTGACCAGGGCCCGCACTATATAAGGAATAGGGTGCCATTTCAGACCCAGGCCTAGTGAATCTTAGCTCGTCTCCTCACCACTTCAAAGCAGTTCCAGAGGGAGAGCCTACTTCATGATGATTATTGTTTTACCTGACTATAACGGGTCATCTGAGATCCTAGAACCTCATCCTAGACGGTGGCCTCTCTCATTTACAGATCCCAAAAGGTGAACCTGAAACCACAGCCTCATGTACACCAGTCAAGTCAGGTAAACTACTCCCTCTGCTATCTTGTTGCCAAAACTGACGAGAGCTCATTACAGGCTTGCTCTGCATTACAAGACATCGCTGTAATGAAAGGAGACACTCAGTGATACAGCGGCTGTCTATCTTTGATGTTCTAGCTAATACTTTCTCCTACACTGACTTAGATGTCTCTGTTGGATGATGATTATGTGGGCTACTTACCAAACCTCATAAACAGAGGGGTATAAGTAACTCACTTTTGATTTCATTTACTCTGGTAAGCAAACACCGCACTACCTTTTGAGTGTGTATAAAAAAACATACAGTACCAGTCAAAAGTTTGGACACACCTACTCATTCAAGGGTTTTTCTTTATTTTGACTATTTTCTACATTGTAGAATAATAGTGAAGACATTAAAACTATGAAATAACACATAAGGAATCATGTAGTAACCAAAAAAGTGCTAAACAAATTTTGATTCTTCAAAGTAGCCACCCTTTGCCTTGATGAAAGCTTTGCACACTCTTGGCATTCTCTCAACCAGCTTCACCTGGAATGCTTTTCCAATAGTCTTGAAGGAGTTCCCAAATATGCTGAGCACATGTTGGCCTCTTTTCCTTCACTCTGCGGTCCAACTCATCCCAAACCATCTCAATTTGGTTGAGGTCAGGTGATTGTGGAGGCCAGGTCATCTGATGCAGCACTCCATCATTCTCTTGGAGGTGTGTTGGGTCATTGTCCTGTTGAAAAACAAATGATAGTCCCACTAAGCGCAAACCAGATGGCATGGCGTATCGCTGCAGAATGCTGTTGTAGCCATGTTGGTTAAGTGTGCCTTGAATTATAAATAAATCACAAACAGTTTCACCAGCAAAGCACCCCCACACCATCACACCTCCTCCTCCATGTGTCACGGTGGGAACTACACATGCGGAGATCATCCATTCACCTACTCTGCATCTCACAAAGACACGGCGGTTGGAACCAAAAATGTCAAATGTGGACTTCTCAGACCAAAGGACAGATTTCCACCTATCTAATGTCCATTGCTCGTGTTTCTCTGCCCAAGCAAGTCCCTTCTTATTATTGGTGTCCTTTTAGTAGTGTTTTCTTTGCAGCAATTTGACCATGAAGGCCTGATTCACACAGTCTCCTCTGAACAGTTGATGTTGAGATGTGTCAGTTACTTGAACTCTGTGAAGCATTTATTTGGCCTGCAATTTCTTAGACTGGTAACCCTAATGAATTTATCCTCTGCAGCAGAGGTAACTCTGGGTCTTCCATTCTTGTGGCAGTCCTCATGAGAACACGTTTCATTATAGCACTTGATGGTTTTCGCGACTGCACTTGAAGAAACGTTCAAAGTTCTTGACATTTTCCATATTGACAGAACTTCATGTCTTAAAGTAATGACGGACAGTCTTTTCTCTTTGCTTATTTGAGCTGTTCATGCCATAATATGGACTTGGTCTTTTACCAAATAAGGCTGTCTTTTGTATACTATCCCTACCTTGTCACAACACAACTGATTGGTTCAAACACATTAAGAAGAAAATAAATTCCACAAATTAAGTTTTAACAAGGCACACCTGTTAATGGAAATGCATTCCAGGTGATTACCTCATGATTCTGGTTAAGAGAATGCAAAGGGTGTGCAAAGCTGTTATCAAGGCAAAGGGTGGCTACTTTGAAGAATCTCCAATATAAATTATATTTGGATTTGTTTAACACTTTTTTGGTTACTACGTGATTCCATATGTGTTATTTCATAGTTGTGATGTCTTCACTATTATTCTACAAATAGTAAATAATAAAGAAAAACCCTTGAATTAGTAGGTCTGTCCAAACTTTTGACTGGTACTGTATATTACAAGCTGTTTGTATTAAATTGCGCAAGCTATCTTTGAATGTGATCTGCATGTGTAGTCTATTTGCTAGCCTAACTGGTTATAGGTAGGCCTACAAACCCTAAACACTCTAGCAGATCATAGCCCACCCTAGCTCGAGCTCACTCCAGCTGTGCCTCCACCCTTTCTCCATGGTATTAGTTTGAGTGTTTAGCTAGCCTGGAGGCCTCCCTTAGTTACAGGAACATATTACAGCCTCTTTGATTTGGCCATGGATCATGGCTGGCTTATTGCAGTAGAGAAACCATACAGCCTCAAACCAGACAGTGATGTCATCTCCACACTCACCCCACAGGAAGTGATCTCACAGCAAATGATCTGCTGAGGGTTTAGTCAGGGGCACCCTTAACGGAGTTGCTAACAACCGGATGCGTCCGGTTTTCAGGAATACAGCTAATTCAACTTAGCTTCCTTTTCCACTTAAAAACCGGATGTGGGAACTCCGCTCAGGCCTGCTAAATTAGATTAAGCCAGAGAACACTTATTGTTTCCCGTAAGTCAGGGGCCTCGAAATAGTGATTTATTTTAGGTGTCCACATTTAGCACTGTCTCTGCTTATAAGTTGTGTAATAAGCATCAATGACCATACAAGAGAAGCCTACAGGGGCGGTGTGCTGCGTGGCCTGAAGGACGGACCAAAATCATAAGTCCTTAAAAGGCATTTATTTTTATTTATTTTTATTTCACCTTTATTTAACCAGGTAGGCAAGTTGAGAACATGTTCTCATTTACAATTGCGACCTGGCATGAGGAGAGTGTGGTGGAGCCCCTGTCACAGGAAATGAACTTCTCCCACAGGGCGTACTTGTCACAACGGAAGCCACAGGCCACCTGGGAATCTTCTAGTTCCCGCGGTCTGTGAGGCCGTATCAGGCCCTCCATCTGAACTACACTGGGGCTTGGCCATGACTCGGGAGGCTCCCACGCTCACTCAGTTGCCACAGTGTTGTGTCAATCGTTTTGGATCCAGCCCCCTTGTTGTGCTATCGTTCCTTAAGAACTGAATTTAGGCTTAAAGCGAGTTGGCAGGAAATGAGGAGTGCAGAGTGGAACTGGGAACATGCAGCTCTAGCTCTAGAACCTTGTTTCTAATCATTTCTTGAACAATTTAGGACGTCTAGTGTTTCAGGTACCACACATACCACTTTGGTGTACTAAGTACCTCGTTCCAAGATTGCCTTCACTTGTCCAAGTGAACGGTAAAAAATAAAAAAAGAAGTTAGGCATAATCTTTTCATGCACCTAACCCAGGCAAAGTGACCATAGTTGACTGATTTTAGGTGGTTCCCATGGTTTGATTGTAAAAGCCAACAGATGTTATCGCAAAACAAGCTATCAGTCCATCCACTCTGCTGGGCATAGCAAAATACACAAAAAGTGGCAGTCTTCCTGTACTCACAACACCACCCCCAACCTCACTCATCCTCCCCCCTCCCCCGGGGGGAAGTACATGGTGACTCAGCTACCCTGTTCTGTTCCACTTTCTCCTTTCCTCCTCACACGTCATCGCTGGCCTTTTAAACAGCCAAAGCTCCAGAGATGGGGAGATGAGAGAGAGCAGCTTTATTAGATTGGGCAGCAACTGCCCTCAGCCCTGACCTGGCCATCCAGCCGGCTGTTATTTATAGCAGCGAGAAAGACTAGCAGTGGCATAGCTGCAGGAAGTAGGGGTGCTGGAGGTGCTGCAGCACCCTCTGATAAATTGAAATAAATTTGTACAGAAAGCAATAAAATTATTCAAATACTAGAGAGACACAATTTGGGCAGCAAGCGCCATAGAAATATAATCTAAATACAGTTGCGGGAAAAACGTTGTTTGGAAAGCGAATGACTGAAAAGAGAAGACTAGTCTAATCTGTCTGTAGAAACTACCAAAACATAGTAGCCTAGCGATATTGGCATGAGCACATCAGCCATCACCAGTGAGAAAACATATGATATTCATGTTATCTTTGTCTTTGGGTGAGTCAGTGTCACTGGAAGGTTTATTTAGTAGCCTATACTGTTAGTAGCCTATTATATTTCCACCTAATATTGTATAATCTGTGTCTCGCCTCTTTTAAATGGCCTGAGCTAATGATTGCATTCACCACAAGGTCATTTTTTATGGATCTCAGTTTGTAAATGTCAGAATGTCATGTTGATCATTTGTGTGACATTAGAAACATTCTACTCATGTTACCAGTCATGTAAAGGAAGTAGAATTGTATGGGGGGAAAAAGGCCACCTTTTTTTTCGGACACTGCAACAACAAAAAATGTAAACGCTTCTGCTCAACTGTATGCCACTATGCAAATTAGATGATAGATGCATGCAATGCTTTATTATAAAGGGGAATTCCCCCCCCCCCCCCCCCCCCCCCCCCCACTGCACCCCCGACCCCCGACTCAAAACATCTTCCCACGGCAATGAGTAGTGAGCTGTGTTCCTTTCAGTAGCAACGGTCATCGAAATTGTTAAAAAGTTTTAAAAACAATTATAAGAAATGCAACAGTAAGACAATGTATAAAGATACTCCAAACATTTAGAATGTTTATAATCCATCAGATATTGATGGAATTATGTCACATAAAACATTTTGGTGGCATGGACAAATGAGTTCAGTGATTTTGGTGGGAATTGAGGTATTCAATTTATTGTAAAATGTCCCTTATTTTTTTTATTTGAATGCAGTTATACTGTATACACTACCGTTCAAAAGTTTGGGGTCACTTAGACATTTTTCTGTTTTTGAAAGAAAAACGTTTTTTTGTCCATTAAAATAACATCAAATTGATCAGAAATACAGTGTAGACATTGTTAATGTTGTAAATGACTATTGTAGCTGGAAACGGCAGATTTTTTTATGGAATATCTACAGAGGCCCATTATCAGCAACCATCACTCCTGTGTTCCAATGGCATGTTGTGTTAGCTAATCCAAGTTTATCATTTTAAAAGGCTAATTGATCATTAGAAAACCCCTTTGCAATTATGTTAGCACAGCTGAAAACTGTTGGCCTGATTAAAGAAGGAATAAACTGTCTTTCTTTAGACTAGTTGAGTACCTGGAGCATCAGCATTTTGTGGGTTCGATTACAGGCTCAAAATGTCCAGAAACAAAGCATTTTCTTCTGAAACTTGTCAGTCTATTCTTGTTCTGAGAAATTAAGGCTATTCCATGCGAAAAATTGCCAAGAAACTGAAGATCTTGTACAATGCTGTGTACTACTCCCTTCACAGAACAGCACAAACTGGCCCTAACCAGAATTGAAAGAGGAGTGGGAGGCCCCGGTGGACAACTGAGCAAAAGGACAAGTACATTAGAGTGTCTAGTTTGAGAAACAGATGCCTCACAAGTCCTCAACTGACTGCTTCATTAAATAGTACCCGCAAAACACCAGTCTCAACGTCAACAGTGAAGGTGTGACTTTGGGATGCTGGCCTCTCTACTGAGAGAGGTCAGACAGACTATAAGAGGAAGGTATGGTCTGACTTGCCCACGCATGTCTTTTATCTGTACTTGTACTGTATTTTCAGAGACGGTCTCCCACAGTACCTGTAAATTATATGCTCTCTGAGCTCAGAGCGTAGGCTAAGGAGTGCTGCAGAGCGCCTGTAAATCAATCCACCCACCCTGGACAGGAGAAGGTTGGAAGCAAACCAATCAGAGAGGAGAAGCTGTCCATCTGCATCCACCCACACTCAGTCCCCTGGGCCCACATGGTCACACTGCTCAAAGATGTCTCATACAATGGATTCTATAACAATACAGGTCCCACTATAATAACATTATACTGGAGTTCAGTCAAGGGTAATAAAGGTTATTTGTAGAAATAATAAAAAAAAATATTTGTACAATTCCAGTGGAATAAATATTGTCGATATAAATGTTTTTCCTCATAATCCTGGACTATTGGACCACCATTTTATTACGTTTGTAATTACAACAAATAATCTACTCAGACGCCAATCAAGAATTATCAAAAGCCACGCTATAAATTCTCAGACAACCCAAAGATTCCTTCCAGACTCCCACCTACCCAAGGACGTTGCAGTACAAAAATCAATTAACCACCTAACCAAAGATCTAAATGTAACCTTGCGTAACACCCTAGACGCAGTAGCACCTCTAAAAACAAAACAAAAATTCTCACAAGAAATTTGCTCCCTGGTATACAGAAAATACCTGTGGTTTGAAGCAAGCTTCCATAAAATTGGAACGGAAATGACTCTCCACCGAACTGTAAGTCTTCCAACCAGCTTTTAAAGACTACTTTTCCAACCTAATTGAGGATAATAAAAACAATCCAAAATGTATTTTTAATACTGTCGCAAAGCTAACTAAAAAGCAGTATTCCCCAAGAGAGGATGGCCTTCTTTTCAGCAGTGATGAATTCATGAACTTCTTAGATAAAAATATCATGATCATTAGAAAGCAAATTACGGACTCCTCTTTAAATCTGCATATTTCTCCGAAACTCAGTTGTCCTGAGTCTGCACAGACCTGCCAGGACCTAGGATCAAGAGAGACACTTAAGTTTTTTAATCCTGTATCTCTTAACACATTCACGAAAATAGTCATGCCTCTAAACCTTCCAGCTGCCTACTGGACCCTATTCTAACTAAACTACTGAAATAGCTACTTCCTGTGCTTGACCCTCCTATGTTGAACATAATAAACGGCACTCTATCCACCGGATGTGTACCAAACTCACTAAAAGTGGCAGTAATAAAGCCTCTCCTGATAAACCAAAACCTTGACCCGAAAAATTAAACACAAATAATGGATACAAAATGCTCCAGTCTGGTTTTAGACCCCATCATAGTACTGAGACGTCACTCGTGAAGGTGTCTCTCTCTTTGTCTCTACCTCACCTGCTGTCTTGACCTCTGAATGCTCAGTTATGAAAAGCCAACTGACATTTTACTCCTGAAGTGCTGACCTGTTGCACCCTTTAGTCTACAACCACTGTGATTATTATTTGACCCTGCTGGTCATCTATGAACGTTTGAACGTCTTGAAGAACGATCTGGCCTTAATGGCCATGTACTCTTATAATCTCCACCTGGCACACCCAGAAGAGGACTGGCCACCACTTAGAACCTGGCTCCACTCTAGGTTTCTTCCTAGGTTCCTGCCTTTCTAAGGAGTTTTTCCTAGCCACCGTGCTTCTACATCTGCATTGCTTGCTGTTTGGGGTTTTAATCTGGGTTTCTGTACAAGCACTTTGTGACATCTGCTGATGTAAAAAGGGCTTTATAAATACATTTGATTTGATAAGATAATGAAAGAGCCAGCTATGTCTGTCATCCACCTACCTTAATAGGAACTGATTTCACTCTTGTTTTCTGAGCAATGAACAACATAAATCCAGAATGTGCTTTAGGCCTCAAGAGTTATTCCCCTCCTGACTCCCGTAAAACAATATGTCACATGCATAAAGCGTAGAAAATAGATTTCTCCTGGCCTGCTGATGGAGTTAAAAGAGTATTAATGGAGATGATCAAAATGAGAACTGTCATTGACAGCCTCTGGTGATTTACTGGGCTATCAAGTTACATGTTCCAGGAGAGAAGGAGAAGAGCCGTGGGCGCTCACTGTTTTGTAAACACACCGATGCTGCTGACACATATTTGAATATTTATGAGAATCAGCAGGGCCATTTGCAGGTTATTTTGGAGGCAGGAGAGAGTTTACATTTTTTTTTAACCTTTATTTCAACAAGGAACACAGACTGAGACCAAGGTCTCTTTTACAGCTGGGCCATGCGTATACATGTTTACACATACAGTTTAGGTACAATGATTAAAAAACTAAACCAGACAAACAAAATGATCACAGACAACACAAAAAAATACAGCAACCTATTACATTTACACACAGGTTATTCTACTAACAGCACAATAACTTGCATTACACAAAACAGTTACAACCAATACAACAATAAAAGTCCTCCAATAAATATTTAAAATGGGCGACAGGGGGACAAGAGTCTGAAGTTTAAGTTAGTCTGCAGACTATTCCATAGGCAAGGAGCGTAACAGGAAAAGGCAGCCATACCCAACTCTGTGGACATTGCATGGGCCTCAAGTGTAATCCATGCTTGAGACCTGGTTTTAGGAATTCTAATTCTAATATTGATGAGTGATGATAAATAAGAAGGCAGTTTATTCAGAAGTGCTTTATAGACAAACACGAGAGCATGTTGTTCTCGTCTCACGGACAGCGAAGTCCAACACGCATTTTGATATAAAACACAGTGGTGAGTTCTGTAGCTAGCACCCGTAATAAACCTAAGTGCGCATTGATAAGTAGCATCCAGCGGTTTAAGTGTTGATGCCGTAGCATGCATGTAAATAATATCTCCATAATCTATAACAGACATAAAAGTAGCTTGCACAATTTGTCTTCTATTTGTAGAGGACAAACATGTCCTGTTTCTATAGAGGAAGCCAAGCTTGATTTTTAGCCGTTTACAAAGTTCGTCAATATGCATTTTAAAAGACTGTTCATCATCCAACCATATCACCAAGTATTTATATGCAGAGACCTGATTAATTCGAGAACCATCTAAGCTCGTAAGTGCAAGTGTATTTTCAACCAACTTTTTGAACCTATTAAAAATCATAAAATGTGTTTCTTTGCATTTAAAACAAGTTTCAGCTGTATAAAATACCCTTGTAATACCTTAAAATCTGTCTCCAATAGTGATAATGCTTGGTCAGCCGTTGAAGCAATAGAGTACATGACAGTGTCATCAGCATATACGTAAATTAATTTGACATTTTCTTATCTCATCACCGATATTGTTTATGTAGAGAGTGAACAGTAATGGACCAAGTATAGAACCTTGTGGGACCCCTTTAACCAACTCCAATGGCTCCGACTGGATGCCGTCGACTCTAACAGCCTGACTCCTATCCTTTAGATAGTCATGAAACCAACGACAGGCATCCAATTCCAGTCCTATTGACGACAGCTTACCCAAAAGTATCGCATGGTCTACAGTGTCAAAAGCTTTAGATAATTCTATGAACAAGGCGGCACAGTACTTTCTATTATCTAGGGCATTAGTAATATCATTTACAACACGTACAGTGGCCGTAATAGTACTGTGTTTAGGTCTGAAGCCAGATTGATTACTAGAAAGAGTATTGTTAACAGTTAAAGAAGATTGTAGTTGCCTATTCACCAATGACTCTAGAATTTTAGCCAAACAGGAGAGATGGGCTGATAATTATCCAACTCACTACCATCACCTCCCTTGAGGAGTGGTGAAACAAAAGCTGTTTTCTAAGATTTAGGAATCTTTCCTAAGACAAATGTTTGATTAAAGATATGCGTCACTAAACCAGCAATTATAGGTGCTGCACACTTGAGTAAATATGGATCCAGATTGTCAGCGCCTAATGATTTCTTAGAATCTATAGCAGATAGTGCAGATAAGACCTCATCTTCCGTGACTTTTGGAAAATAAAAAAAACGGCCTACTGTTTTCCACATCAGCTGAAGGTCGAGGGACTGAAACAATAGACCGGTCAGGATCATGTTGGCCATTTTTTCTTTCAAAAAGAAAACCAGCAGAAATAAAATGCTTATTAAAAACATCACAAATTTCAGTTCGGTCACTGATGATCACAGATTCCGATGTAATTTGCTTCGGCAGGGAAGTCGAGGAGTTTCCTGGTTTAAGTGAGTTGACAGTTTTCCAGAATTTAGCGGGATCACCAGCAGACTCTGTCAGAGCATCAAGAAAATACCTAGATGTTGCCTTTTTTATTCCTCCGGTCCATTTATTTCTCAATTGCCTAAAAAGCAGCCAATCAGCTGTTTCACCAGTTTTCCTCGCCAAGGCCCATGCTTGATTATTTTGCCAAAAAAGGATTTTCAAACCACAGGAGAACCAAGGATTAGTTTGATGTTTTACCCTAAGTCACTTTAACGGGGAGTGCTTATCAGCCATGAAGGTACAAATTGATGAAAAGAAAGAGAACGTTAAAACTGGGTCCATTATGCAGTTTACGGATACAAGCTCTGAGTAATAAAGGTCATGGATAAAGGCTTGCTCTGAGAAGTGTTTATAGTTTATCTTTAGAATTATACGGGAGTCAGGGTTTTTTAGCCTAGTATCTCTGATACATGCAATATGGCGGTGGTCACTGATGTCATTAGCAAATAACCCACTAGCTATATATTTGTGAGGTGTATTTGTTAAGATAAGGTCTATTAATGTATATTTTTGGGGGGTCTTTTGAATTAGGATGGGTAGGTATAGTTATTAGTTGAGTAAGATTTAGTTCGTTTCAAATGTCTTTTCATTTAAACGATGCTGGCATCAACCAGTCCAGATTGAGATCTCCGATAATCAATAATTCAGAGTTTGCATAATTAGACATTAACTCAAACAATTTGCATAGAGCAGATCCCGGAGCTGAGGGTGGATGATAAACTCCCGCTAGCGTTAATATTGCATTACGACCAAGGACCACATTCAGAACTAAACATTCATACTGTTTCAGAACAGAAGTTGAAATGGACACAGTGACATCTAGGTTGCATTTAACATATATGGCAATACCTCCACCTCTACCCACTCTGCCTGCTCTGTAGACATTATACCCAGCTAACAGAACATCTGAGTCTGGAGCAGAGACATACAGCCAGGATTCAGATATAATCATTATGTCAGCATGTGATTGTGAGACCAGTATTTCAATCAAATCTAGCTTTTGGATCAAGCTTCTAGCATTCAAATGAATAATTCCAAGGCCACTATTTTGAGAGCTCATATCAGATGGAGCATTCACGGTAATATTAGATGAGCTACGCTTCCTCGTGCAGCTACTGACAGGCCTGAGTTGGATGGAGATGAGATTACTTCTAACAATACCCCTCTGCCTGTGCGAGGAAGTGGCAACACGGTACCTTGATAGTAGTGTAACAATAACATAACAGTCCATCGAAAGGTTCATCCATGTTAGCAGCACCTGTAGAGCTATTTAAAGCTATGGGGGGAGCAGTGATTATAGTCTGATGGGGAATCAACCAATTCCGAGTATCAACCCCCATGGCTATACATGGTCAATTCTCACATGCCCTGTATGAGGCTATAGTGAGAGCCAGGTTTGAGGAGAGAACGCTTGTACCAAACCTATTCAGATGTAATCCATCCTGGAGAAATACATTTGGTCGATGTAGAAAAGCTGTAAAATTGGCCACATATTGTATGCTATTGAACAACAATAACCTTTAAGCCAGATGTGCAGCTGGCGTATACGACTGAAATTATTATCCGTAGAGCGTGGAGACGGGAGTGGACCTGAAATAATGCACTGTTTACCTGATCTAAGTACAGTATGAATCAGTGATTCATTTAAGTTGCTCAGATTCCTGTAGTTTAATATCATTTGACCCTACATGGACTGTGATAGCTGAAGCAGTCGGGTGTTCACTAATGAGTAGCGGGATCATACAGTCAATGTCCTGGATCCGGTCACCCGGGTAACAGATGGTCTCTGCTTTCCTAATAGAAACATTTTGGATCCTAGATGAGCCCACAATTAAGGACAGTGGGACTACTGCTTGGTAAACATTTTTTAAAGTTGCGTCTCTCTTGAGTTATCTTCCTCCTAGAAAGTTGTTTGGGGCTAGTTATAGAGCTGTTTCGTTGTAAATGGTTTAGATGGCAGGGGTCCACTTGCTTCCGGGCAAAGTTGTTTGTGCCTTTGTGGCCAGCGGCAGAAATCTCCAACTCTTCCAATACCCGGTATCTGTTTCCCAGTTCCAAGGCATCACTTTGCCTTGGCGTTTTCCTGCCAGTTTTTTGGTTTCCATACAGTAATCCATGGCTCCTAATGGCCAAGGCTCTTCCAGCGGGACCAAAGCACGTCTCACAGCCGCAGGCTCCTCCAAGGCCGCGTTGACAAGCCATGGGCAAGTGGCTTCGTTCACAACATTTTTGCCTGACTCAAGCAAAGAGTCAATCAGCTGTTCATCTTCTTAAATCTGATGAAGAATAGACACTCTACCCTCCAATTCAGCAATTTTCTGGGTCAGTTGTTGACAATTGACACATCCAGGGGTGAGTTTGGTCATTATTCTGAGTTGTTAGCTAGCAACGCTAACTAGCTTTGATGTGGGGGTAGGCCCAAATCGAGCTAACACGCTAGCCAGCGTTACGGCGCTACTGCGAGTCCAATACGATTTTCTTTGCAGATAGTCTGTTTGTAGTTCACTTGCTCCATGGGATTTTTTTCCAGCAGCAGTGCATCAACTACCTAAAACACATACATATGGCCAAACACCCCAGCATGGTTGGTGACATAATTTATTTATACAATATTGTCGCTTTATCATCGGTAATCATGGTAAGACGAGCAATGATAATTGCCATTAATGGAAGCAGGTACGGGTAACTGCCAAAGTAATGGAAACACTTGAGTAAATGAGGGATACACAGTATATTGAAAGCAGGTGCTTCCACACAGGTGTTTTAAAAAAAAATACATTTTTTAAATTTAACCTTTATTTAACTAGGCAAGTCAGTTAAGAACAAATTCTTATTTCCAATGACGGCCTACCAAAAGGCAAAAGGCTTCCTGCAGGAACGGGGGCTGGGATTAAAATAAATAACATATAAATATAGGACAAAACACACATCACAACAAGCGAGGCAACACAACACTACATAAAGAGAGACCTAAGACAACATAGCAAGGCTGCAACACATGACAACACAGCATGGTAGCAACACAACATGGTAGCAACACAACATAGTAGCAGCACAACATGGTAGCAGCACAAAACATGGTACAAATATTATAGGGCACAGACAACAGCACAAAGGTGTTGTATGTGGAGGATGAGGGCTGCAGTAGATATCTCAGATAGGAGGGAGTGAGGCCTAAGAGGGTTTTAAAAATAAGCATCAACCAGTGGGTCTTGCAACGGTATACAGAGAGGACCAGTTTACAGAGGAGTATAGAGTGCAGTGATGTGTCCTATAAGGAACATTGGTGGCAAATCTGATGGCAGAATGGTAAAGAACATCTAGCTGTTCGAGAGCACCCTTATCTGCTGATCTATAAATGATGTCTCCCTAATCTTGCATGGGTAGGATGGTCATCTGAATCAGGGTTAGTTTGGTAGCTGGGGTAAAAAAGGAGTGATTACAATAGAGGAAACCAAGTCTAGATTTAACTTTAGCCTGCAGCTTTGATATGTGGAAAGCTTTGATATAAAGACAGTGTACTGTCTAGCCATACTCCCAAGTACTTGTATGAGGTGACTACCTCAAGCTCTAAACCCTCAGAGGTAGTAATCACACCTGTGGGGAGAGAGGCATTCTTCTTAACAAACCACATGACCTTTGTTTTGGAGGTGTTCAGAACAAGGTTAAGGGTAGAGAAAGCTTGTTGGACACTAAGAAAGCTTTGTTGTAGAGCTTTTAACACACAATCCGGGGAGGGGCCAGCTGAGTATGAGATCTGCATATAAATGAATGAGAGAGCTTCCTACTGCCTGAGCCATGTTGTTGATGTAAATTGAAAAGAGCGTGCAGCCTAGGATTGAGCCTTGGGGCACTCCCTTGGTGACAGGCTGTAACGGTTGTCATAGGTGGAAGAAGGCGAAGAGGACCAAGGTGCAGAGCAATACGTGTTCATGGTAGATTTAATAAAGAAACTGAACACTAGAACAAAAAAACAACAACTGTGGGAGCAGAAAACAACAACAACAACAAAGAAATCAACTCTGGGAGCAATTATTAGGAAATGGAAGACATACACGAGCACTGATAATCTCCCTCGATCTGGGGCTCCACGCAAGATCTCACCCCGTGGGGTCAAAATGATCACAAGAACGGTGAGCAAAAATCCCAGAACCACACGTGGGGACCTAGTGAATGACCTGCAGAGAGCTGGGACCAAAAAAACCAAGCCTACCATCAGTAACACACTACGCCGCCAGGGACTCAAATCCTGCAGTGCCAGACGTGTCCCCCTGCTTAAGCCAGTACATGTCCAGGCCCGTCTGAAGTTTGCTAGAGAGCATTTGGATGATCCACAAGAAGATTGGGAGAATGTCATATGGTCAAATGAAACCAAAATAGACCTTTTTGGTAAAAACTCAACTCGTCGTGTTTGGAGGACAAAGAATGCTGAGTTGCATCCAAAGAACACCATACCTACTGTGAAGCATGGGGGTGGAAACATCATGCTTTGAGGCTGTTTTTCTGCAAAGGGACCAGGACGACTGATCCGTGTAAAGGAAAGAATGGATGGGGCCATGTATCGTGAGATTTTGAGTGAAAACCTCCTTCCATCAGCAAGGGCATTGAAGATGAAACGTGGCTGGGTCTTTCAGCATGACAATGATCCCAAAAACACCGCCCGGGCAACGAAGGAGTGGCTTCGTAAGAAGCATTTCAAGGTCCTGGAGTGGCCTAGCCATTCTCCAGATCTCAACCCCATAGAAAATCTTTAGAGGGAGTTGAAAGTCTGTGTTGCCCAGCAACAGCCCCAAAACATCACTGTTCTAGAGGAGATCTGCATGGAGGAATGGGCCAAAATACCAGCAACAGTGTGTGAAAACCTTGTGAAGACTTACAGAAAACGTTTGACCTCTGTCATTGCCAACAAAGGGTATATAACAAAGTATTGAGAAACTTTTGTTATTGACCAAATACTTATTTTCCACCATAATTTGCAAATAAATTCATTAAAAATCCTACAATGTGATTTTCTGGATTTTTTCTCCTAATTTTGTCTGTCATAGTTGAAGTGTACCTATGATGAAAATTACAGGAATCTCTCATCTTTTTAAGTGGGAGAACTTGCACAATTGGTGGCTGACTAAATACTTTTTTGCCCCACTGTAAGTATGGTTCTCAATCAGAGACAACGACAGACAGCTGTCCCTGATTGAGAACCATACCCGGCCAAAAACAAAGAAATACAAAAACATAGAAAGAATAACATAGAACGCCCACCCTAGTCACACCCTGGCCTAACCAAAATAGAGAATAAAAAGCCTCTCTATGGCCAGTTCGTGACACAGGCAGTGACTGAGACAATAGAATTTCTGACTTTATACACTGCATTCTTTGAGAGAGGTAGTTAGCAAACCAGGCCAAATACCCCTCAGGGACACCAATATTCCTTAACCGGCCCACAAGAATGGAATGGTCTACCGTATCGATAAAAATAGCAGCACAACATTGCTTAGAATCAAGGGCAATGGTGACATCATTGAGGACCTTTAAGGTAGCAGTAACACATTATTTGAGCGGAAACTTGAGCGGAAACCAGATTGCATACCAGAGAGAATACTATAGACACCAAGGACCCAGTCAGTTGATCATTGACACGTTTTTCCAACACTTTTGATAAACAGGGCAAATAGAAATAGGCCTATAACAGTTAGGATCAGCTTTACCTCCCCCTTTAAATAAAGGACAAACCGTGGCTGCCTTCCAAGCAATGGGAACCTCCCCAGAGAGGAGAGACAGGTTTGAAAGGTCAGAGATAGGCTTGGCGATGATAGGTGCAGCAACCTTAAAGAAGAAAGACTCTAAACCATCTGACCCAGATGTTTTTTGGGGTCAAGTTTCTAGATCTCCTCTAGTACCTAGAACTCAGTGACTGCCTGCAGGGAGAAACTTTGTATCGGGGCTGGGGGAAAAGAGTGAGAAGCTTCGGGGATAGTCGCATTAGAATGGGTGGGAGATGAGGAAATGTTGGACGGGCAAGGAGGCATGGCTGAGTCAAATAGGAATCCTGACTTAATGAAGTGGTGATTAAAGAGCTCAGCCATGTGCTTCTTGTCAGTAACAACCACATCATCAACTTTAAGGGACATGGGCAGCTGTGAGGAGGAGGGTTTATTCTCCAGGTCTTTAACCGTTTTCCACAACTTCTTGGGGTTAGACCCACAGAGAGAGAACTGCTCCTTAAAGTAACTAACTTTGGCCTTCCAGATAGCCTGAGTGCACATATTTCTCGTTTGCCTGAACGAGATCCAGTCAGCCTGAGTATACGTGTGCCGAGCCTTTCGCCAAATGCAATTCTTGAGGTAGTGTAACTCTGCAAGATCACGGTCGAACCAGGGGCTGAACCTGTTTTTAATTCTCAGTTTCTTTATGGGGGCGTGTTTGTTCACAATACCACTGAAAATATCAAAAAGAAGGTCCAAGCGTCTTCGACAGAGAGGATCAAGCTGATTCTATACCATTTTACAGAGGCCAGTTCATGAAGGAAGGCTGTGGTTCCTGAGTTAATTAAGCAATTAACATTCAATCATGTTTAGGGTCATGTATCAAAATGCTGGGCAGGCCATTACTTTGGCCATTATTGTGGCTAGCATGGATAAACCCCCATAGAATGACAAGGCTCCCATTCACAGGGCACAAGTGGTCACTGAATGGTTTGATGAGCATGACAATTACGTAAACCATATGCCATGGCTGTCTCAGTCACCAGATCTAAACCCAAATGAACACTTATGGGATATTCTGGAGCGGAGCCTGAGACAGCGTTTTCCACCACCATCAACAAAACACCAAATGATAGAACTTCTAATGGAAGAATGGTGTTGCATCCCTCCAAGAGAGTTCCAAACACTTGTAGAATCTATGCCAAGGTGTTGAAGCTGTTCTGGCTCGTGTTGGCCCGACATCCTGTTAAGACACTTAATTTTGGTGTTTCCTTTATTTTGGCAGTTACCTGTGTATCGTCAAATCAAATGTTATTTGTCCCATGCGCCGAATACAACAGGTGTAGTACAAGCCCTTAACCAATAGTGCAGTTTAAAGAAAAAATACCAACCCCCCAAAAATACCCCCAAAAAATAAAATAAATAAAAGTGACAAATAATTAAATAGCAGCAGTAAAATAAAAAAGTGAGGCTATATACAGGGGGTACCGATACAGCGTCAATGTGTGGGGGCACCAGTTAGTCGAGGTAATTGACGTAATATGTACATGTAGGTAGAGTTATTAAAGTGACTATGCATAGATAATAAACAGAGAGTAGCAGCAGTGTAAAATAGGGTGGGGGGTGCAAATAGTCTGGGTAGCCATTTGATTAGTTGCTCAGGATTCTTATGGCTTGGGAGTAGAAGCTGTTTAGAAGCCTTTTGGGCCTTGACTTGGCGCGCCGGTACTGCTTGCCATGTGGTAGCAGAGAGAACAGTCTATGACTAGGGTGGCTGGAGTCTTTGACCATTTTTAGGGCCTTCCTCTGACACGGCCTGGTATAGATGTCCTGCATGGCAGGAAGCTTGGCCCCAGTGATGTACTGGGCCGTACGCACTACCCTCTGTAGTGCCTTGCGGTCGGAGGCCGAGCAGTTGCCATACCAGGCAGTGACGCAACCAGTCAGGATGCTCTCGATGGTGCACCTATAGAACCTTTTGGGGGATCTGAGGACCCATGCCAAATCTTTTCAGTCTCCTGAAGGGGAATAGGTTTTGTCGTGCCCTCTTCACGACTGTCTTGGTGTGCTTGGACCATGTTAGTTAGTTGGTGATGTGGACAACCTGCTCAATCTTGAGAATGGGGGCATACTCGGTCCTCATTTTCCTGTAGTCCACAATCATCTCCTATGTCTTGATCACGCTGAGGGAGAGGTTGTTGTCCTGGCACCACACGGCCAGGTCTCTGACCTCCTCCCTTTTGGCTGTCTCGTCATTGTCAGTGATAAGGCCTACCACTTTTGTGTCATCTGCAAACTTAATGATGGTTGGAGTCGTGCCTTGTGCCGTGCCGTGCCTTGAGAGCTTTGTGTGGAGTAAAGGTGATCTAGAGTGTTTTTCACTCTGGTTGCACATTTAACATGCTGGTAGAGATTAGGTAGAACGGATTTGAGTTTCCCTGCATTAAAGTCCCCGGCCACTAGGAGCGGCACCTCTGGGTGAGCATTTTCCTGTTTGCTTATGGCGGTATACAGCTCATTGAGTGCAGTCTTAGTGCCCGCATCAGTTTGTGTTGGTATGTAGACAGCTCCGAAAAATACAGTTGAAAAATCTCTTGGTAAATAGTGTGGTCTACAGCTTATCATGAGATACTCCACCTCAGGCGAGCAAAACCTTGAGACTTCCTTCGATTTTATGCACCAGCTGTTGTTCACAAATATACATAGACCGCCACCCCTTGTCTTAGCAGAGGCTGCTGTTTTATCCTGCCGAAAAAGCTTTAAACCCACCAGCTTTTTGTTATTCATGTCGTCATTCAGGCACGACTTGGTGAAACATAAGATATTACAGTTTTTAATGTCCCGTTGGAAGGATATTGTCATAATGCAAAACATGTTTTTCAGTATGTCATTGTCCTCAGCAGGCATCTCTACAGTAGCAGTGTACAGTAGTTATTTTCTTACCATTAAATATTCTCTCTATGCCTTGGTAGCTATGCCAAAAAAATGGTCTAAGTTATTTTGTTATTTCCACCCCAACTTAATGTGGATTTCTGACTGATCGACAGATAGCTCACCTCTTTTTTTTTTTGTCACTTTATATAACCAGGCTATCATTTGCTTCTGTGTGTAATATCGATGCTATCCAAGGACTCAGACATTGTCCCTTGTTCCTGGTCCTGTGCAGCTGACGCTAGGGGATTTTCTGGGTAATGAGTGTGTGTCTGAAAAGTCCTCAGTCATCTGTTTCCCAGCAGGCAGCAGGTTGATGGATGACACCAGAGACGCTACACACACCGAGCGACCTTGTCGCCGCAGACTCAAGGTTGCCTTCTTGTCACCTATTGTGTCTGGATTGGACAGGATAGTATAGGGCTGCGTCTGTTTAGGTAAACAGAACTAGATAGATACAGGCAGGATTTCCTGCTTGATCAATAAACAAATGTAGCACACTATTCAATGAGAGATTCTCCCCTATAGGCTTTGCTATGTTTTCTGTTTTTCTGTATTTCTACACTTACCCTACTCTGACTCTTTTTTTTCTCTCTGCCCCCCTTCTTTTAGTAAGAGTTTTGTCTTAGATGAATTCGCTTTGGGGGTAAACAGCCAGATCCTCCATAGAGAAGACACTGTAAGAGCTGAGAGGTGTAGTGTGTCTGAGTGTGTCTGCAGTGTACTAAGCAGTATGTTTATGGTGTGGTTGTGTAGACCCACAGCATTGGGACACGCTTGGTTTAGCGGCTGCTGCTCTGAAGCCACAATATATAGGCACTTTAATTAATGTCTAACCCTTAACCCACATTCCTCCTCCTCTTCTCATCCCTCCTCCCCTTATCCCGCCTTCTCTCATCCCTCCTTTTCTGTGGTCTAATGAGGAGAGGAGAACTCCCAAGCTGGCCATAATTAGCCAGTGAGCCAAACAACAGAGATAACTTGCCTAATAATTTATCTGTTTTGGCAAAGGCCTTGCTGCCTGGTGGTGTTTTAATCAACTGTCTGTCTGAGAGGGTGGAGACTAGAGGCCAGCCAAGCATACAAGGCTATTCCTTATCTCCCACACACAAGGCAAGTGTAGGCAAATTATCCATTCACAATAACGAACAGGAGAAGCCCAGGATACCCAGGACTGGAGTGGAATTTTGAAGTTTCCTGTTCCCCTCTTGGGGAGAGTAGAGTTAAATTCAGTCTAGAGGGACATTCTCTAAGAGACAATGCTGAAGCTCTGTATCATGAGAAAAGCAAATCAGAGGTCAAGAAAAGACAGCCCTGCTGGTGGGAAAAGTCAATCTCAGGTCGTCAAGCTCATATTGTAGCATCAGGAGATGTGGCATGCTACAGGGGTAACCATGACACTGTGGCTACATGGTGCCGCCCATGCCTGTGGCAGCCAGTGATCCTCTCTTCCCCTCATTTTGTTTCTCTGCTTTTTCCCAGAGAGTGCTGCTGTGGGTCTCCAAGGGATTTGTTACGTGACACTGTGAATGTTGTCATAAATATAAAGCAAAAAAAGATTTACTGGGCCTGATAGAAGGTCGGATTTTTGTTTGATTCTTGGCACCCGTGTGTGTTGATCAACAAAGCACTCTAGGTGAACTTCAGCGCTGAAAGACTGTATGTAACATTGGACTGATTCCCCAGTCCCTCACCTCCTTAAGCTAGCAGATGGTCTTGGTGAAGGGCAAACTACTTGTCATGTTTTTGTTCTTGCATGGATAGGAGAATGATATTTCACTATCTGAGTGTAAGCTAAAGGCCCTTTCCCTGTCTCCTCTGACCTTGCAGTGAGAGAGAGAGAGAGAGAGAGAGAGAGAGAGAGAGAGAGAGAGAAACTGACCTCTAGTTGTTGTTTTTCAACAGTAGTCACATGTCTGTAATGGTGAGAAACTAACTGGTGTCTGGGAGCTGACCAAGATAATTAGAGCATGATGTACCACGCCACAGTCTCATGATGTCCACCTGACTGACCCATCAACTCCATTACCCATCAACCCCTGGCGCTCCCTGTCTCAGGTTATTACACAAAGTACCATTCTGGGGTTTTCTAAACGGAGTGTCTAGTCAGTTGTTGCATTTGAATTATCCATTGTTCGGAACCCCACATGTTATATCATTTATTGCTGCTATAGATGCACATTTCCTTTTTGCAATTTTGTCTAGCTAGCCATAATATTATCATGCCATGGTCAGGAAGGTATCATGCAACGGCTAGTAGTGGCAACCGGTGGCAACCAGTCTGTGTTGTCGCAGCAAACAGTTTTTCCTGTGGTGGGAAAAGAGGAGCTATACTACATTCCTCACAGTAGGAGGTGCGACTGAGGCACCCGTACACTAAATCACACCTGTGCTGAGAAGGATGGAAGGGTGTGTGTGTTGGTGGGTGGAGGGTATAAAACGGCAGCAGTTTTACGGGCGCTGGTCTGTGCATATTAGTAAACAACAGCTGGTGCACGAAATCATAGGAAGTCTCTAGGTTTTGCTCGCCTGAAGTAGAGTATATTAGGATAAACTGCAGACCACACTATTTGCCAAGAGAGTTTTCATACTTTTTGTGTCTGTTTATTTACCACCACAGACGGATGCTGGCACTAAGTCATCTGTATAAGGAAATAGGCAAACAGGAAACCGCTCACCCAGAGGTGGCGCTCCTAGTGGCCGGAGACTTTAATGCAGGGAAACTTAAATCAGTTCTACCAAATTTCTATCAACATGTTTAATGTGTAACCAGAGGGGAAACAATTCTAGATCACCTTTACTCCACACACAGAGACACGTACAAAGCTCTCCCTAGCCCTCCATTTGGTAAATCTGACCACAATTCCATCCTCCTGATTCCTGCTTACAATCAAAAATTAAAGCAGGAAGCACCAGTGACTCGGTCTATAAAAAAGTGGTCAGATGAAGCAGATGCTAAAATACAGGACTGTTTTGCTATCACAGACTGGAATATGTTCTGGGATTCTTCCCCTGGCACTGAGGAGTACACCACATCAGTCACTGGCTTTATCAATAAGTGCACCGAGGATGTCGTCCCCACAGTGACCGTAAGTACATACCCCAACCAGAAATCATGGATTACAGGCAACATTCGCACTGAACTAAAGGGTAGAGCTGCCACTTTCAAGGTGCGGGACTCTAACCCAGAAGCTTATAACAAATCCCACTATGCCCTCCGACGAACCATCAAACAGGCACAGCGACAATACAGGGCTAAGATTGAATCGTACTACACAGACTCCGACGTTTGTCTTATGTGGCAGGGCTTGCAAACTATTACAGACTACAAGGGAAGCACAGCCACGAGCTGCCCAGTGACATGAGCCTACCAGACGAGCTAAATCAGAGGGAGTTACCTCAATCACCCCGACTGACCGGTGCCTCGCTACTGTTATAGTCTCGCTACTGTTATAGTCTCGCTACTGTTATAGCCTCGCTACTGTTATAGTCTCGCTACTGTTATAGTCTCGCTACTGTTATAGCCTCGCTACTGTTATAGCCTCGCTACTGTTAAAGTCTCGCTACTGTTGTAGTCTCGCTACTGTTATAGTCTCTCTACTGTTATAGTCTCGCTACTGTTATAGTCTCGCTACTGTTATAGCCTCGCTACTGTTATAGTCTCGCTACTGTTATAGCCTCGCTACTGTTATAGTCTCGCTACTGTTGTAGTCTCGCTACTGTTATAGTCTCGCTACTGGTATAGCCTCGCTACTGTTATAGTCTCGCTACTGTTATAGTCTCGCTACTGTTGTAGTCTCGCTACTGTTATAGTCTCGCTACTGTCGTAGTCTCGCTACTGTTATAGTCTCGCTACTGTTTTAGTCTCGCTACTGTTATAGTCTCGCTACTGTTATAGTCTCGCTACTGTTATAGTCTCGCTACTGTTATAGCCTCGCTACTGTTGTAGTCTCGCTACTGTTATAGCCTAGCTACTGTTATAGCCTCGCTACTGTTATAGTCTCGCTACTGTTATAGCCTCGCTACTGTAATAGTCTCGCTACTGTTATAGCCTCGCTACTGTTATAGTCTCGCTACTGTTGTAGTCTCGCTACTGTTATAGCCTCGCTACTGTTATAGTCTCGCTACTGTTATAGTCTCGCTACTGTTATAGTCTCGCTACTGTTGTAGTCTCGTTACTGTTATAGTCTCGCTACTGTTATAGTCTCGCTACTGTTTTAGTCTCGCTACTGTTATAGCCTCGCTACTGTAATAGTTTTGCTACTGTTATAGCCTCGCTACTGTTATAGTCTCGCTACTGTTGTAGTCTCGCTACTGTTATAGCCTCGCTACTGTTATAGCCTCGCTACTGTTATAGTCTCGCTACTGTTATAGTCTCGCTACTGTTATAGTCTCGCTACTGTTATAGTCTCGCTACTGTTTTAGTCTCGCTACTGTTATAGTCTCGCTACTGTAATAGTCTCGCTACTGTTATAGTCTCGCTACTGTTATAGTCTCGCTACTGTTATAGTCTCGCTACTGTTTTAGTCTCGCCACTGTTATTTTCTCGCTACTGTTTTAGTCTCGCTACTGTTTTAGTCTCGCTACTGTTATAGTCTCGCTACTGTTTTAGTCTCGCTACTGTTATAGTCTCGCTACTGTTATAGTCTCGCTACTGTTATAGCCTCGCTACTGTTACAGTCTCGCTACTGTTATAGTCTCGCTACTGTAATAGTCTCGCTACTGTTATAGCCTCGCTACTGTTATAGCCTCGCTACTGTTATAGCCTCGCTACTGTTGTAGTCTCGCTACTGTTGTAGTCTCACTACTGTTATAGTCTCGCTACTGTTATAGTCTCGCTACTGTTATAGTCTCGCTACTGTTATAGTCTCGCTACTATTATAGCCTCGCTACTGTTATAGTCTCGCTACTGTTGTAGTCTCGCTACTGTTTTAGTCTCGCTACTGTTATAGTCTCGCTACTGTTGTAGTCTCGCTACTGTTATAGTCTCGCTACTGTTATAGTCTCGCTACTGTTATAGTCTCGCTACTGTTTTAGTCTCGCTACTGTTATAGTCTCGCTACCGTTATAGTCTCGCTACTGCTATAGTCTCGCTACTGTTATAGCCTCGCTACTGTTATAGTCTCGCTACTGTTATAGTCTCGCTACTGTTATAGTCTCGCTACTGTTATAGTCTCGCTACTGTTATAGTCTCGCTACTGTTATAGCCTCGCTACTATTATAGCCTCGCTACTGTTATAGTCTCGCTACTGTTATAGCCTCGCTACTGTTATAGTCTCGCTACTGTTATAGCCTCGCTACTGTTGTAGTCTCGCTACTGTTGTAGTCTCGCTACTGTTATAGTCTCGCTACTGTTATAGTCTCGCTACTGTTGTAGTCTCGCTACTGTTATAGTCTCACAACTGTTATAGTCTCGCTACTGTTATAGCCTCGCTACTGTTATAGTCTCGCTACTGTTATAGTCTCACTACTGTTATAGTCTCTCTACTGTTATAGCCTCGCTACTGTTATAGTCTCGCTACTGTTATAGCCTCGCTACTGTTACAGTCTCGCTACTGTTATAGCCTCTCTACTGTTATAGTCTCGCTACTGTTACGCTACTGTTATAGTCTCGCTACTGTTATATTCTCGCTACTGTTATAGCCTCGCTACTGTTATAGTCTCGCTACTGTTATAGTCTCGCTACTGTTATAGTCTCGCTACTGTTGTAGTCTCGCTACTGTTATAGTCTCGCTACTGTTATAGTCTCGCTACTGTTGTAGCCTCGCTACTGTTGTAGTCTCGCTACTGTTATAGCCTCGCTACTGTTATAGTCTCGCTACTGTTATAGTCTCGCTACTGTTATAGCCTCGCTACTGTAATAGTCTCGCTACTGTTATAGCCTCGCTACTGTTATAGTCTCGCTACTGTTGTAGTCTCGCTACTGTTATAGCCTCGCTACTGTTATAGTCTCGCTACTGTTATAGTCTCGCTACTGTTATAGTCTCGCTACTGTCATAGTCTCGCTACTGTCATAGTCTCGCTACTGTCTTAGTCTCGCTACTGTTATAGTCTCGCTACTGTTATAGCCTCGCTACTGTTGTAGTCTCGCTACTGTTATAGCCTCGCTACTGTTATTGCCTCGCTACTGTTATAGTCACGCTACTGTTATAGCCTCGCTACTGTAATAGTCTCGCTACTGTTATAGCCTCGCTACTGTTATAGTCTCGCTACTGTTATAGTCTCGCTACTGTTATAGTCTCGCTACTGTTGTAGTCTCGCTACTGTTATAGCCTCGCTACTGTTATAGTCTCGCTACTGTTATAGTCTCGCTACTGTTGTAGTCTCGCTACTGTTGTAGTCTCGCTACTGTTGTAGTCTCGCTACTGTTATAGTCTCGCTACTGTTATAGTCTCGCTACTGTTGTAGTCTCGCTACTGTTGTAGTCTCGCTACTGTTATAGTCTCGCTACTGTTATAGTCTCGCTACTGTTGTAGTCTCGCTACTGTTATAGTCTCACTACTGTTATAGTCTCGCTACTGTTATAGCCTCGCTACTGTTATAGTCTCGCTACTGTTATAGTCTCGCTACTGTTATAGTCTCTCTACTGTTATAGCCTCGCTACTGTTATAGTCTCGCTACTGTTATAGCCTCGCTACTGTTACAGTCTCGCTACTGTTATAGCCTCTCTACTGTTATAGTCTCGCTACTGTTACGCTACTGTTATAGCCTCGCTACTGTTATATTCTCGCTACTGTTATAGCCTCGCTACTGTTATAGTCTCGCTACTGTTATAGTCTCGCTACTGTTATAGTCTCGCTACTGTTGTAGTCTCGCTACTGTTATAGTCTCGCTACTGTTATAGTCTCGCTACTGTTATAGTCTCGCTACTGTTGTAGCCTCGCTACTGTTGTAGTCTCGCTACTGTTATAGCCTCGCTACTGTTATAGTCTCGCTACTGTTATAGTCTCGCTACTGTTATAGCCTCGCTACTGTAATAGTCTTGCTACTTTTATAGCCTCGCTACTGTTATAGTCTCGCTACTGTTGTAGTCTCGCTACTGTTATAGCCTCGCTACTGTTATAGTCTCGCTACTGTTATAGTCTCGCTACTGTTATAGTCTCGCTACTCTCATAGTCTCGCTACTGTCATAGTCTCGCTACTGTCTTAGTCTCGCTACTGTTATAGTCTCGCTACTGTTATAGCCTCGCTACTGTTGTAGTCTCGCTACTGTTATAGTCTCGCTACTGTTATAGCCTCGCTACTGTAATAGTCTCGCTACTGTTATAGCCTCGCTACTGTTATAGTCTCGCTACTGTTATAGTCTCGCTACTGTTATAGTCTCGCTACTGTTGTAGTCTCGCTACTGTTATAGCCTCGCTACTGTTATAGCCTCGCTACTGTTATAGTCTCGCTACTGTTATAGTCTCGCTACTGTTGTAGTCTCGCTACTGTTGTAGTCTCGCTACTGTTGTAGTCTCGCTACTGTTATAGTCTCGCTACTGTTTTAGTCTCGCTACTGTTTTAGTCTCGCTACTGTTATAGTCTCGCTACTGTTATAGTCTCGCTACTGTTATAGTCTCGCTACTGTTATAGTCTCGCTACTGTTTTAGTCTCGCTACTGTTACAGTCTCGCTACTGTTATAGTCTCGCTACTGTTATAGCCTCGCTACTGTTATAGTCTCGCTACTGTAATAGTCTCGCTACTGTTATAGTCTCGCTACTGTTATAGTCTCGCTACTGTTATAGCCTCGCTACTGTTGTAGTCTCGCTACTGTTATAGCCTCGCTACTGTTATAGCCTCGCTACTGTTATAGTCTCGCTACTGTTATAGCCTCGCTACTGTAATAGTCTCGCTACTGTTATAGCCTCGCTACTGTTATAGTCTCGCTACTGTTATAGTCTCGCTACTGTTGTAGTCTCGCTACTGTTATAGCCTCGCTACTGTTATAGTCTCGCTACTGTTATAGTCTCGCTACTGTTGTAGTCTCGCTACTGTTGTAGTCTCGCTACTGTTATAGTCTCGCTACTGTTATAGTCTCGCTACTGTTTTAGTCTCGCTACTGTTATAGCCTCGCTACTGTAATAGTCTCGCTACTGTTATAGCCTCGCTACTGTTATAGTCTCGCTACTGTTGTAGTCTCGCTACTGTTATAGCCTTGCTACTGTTATAGCCTCGCTACTGTTATAGTCCCGCTACTGTTATAGTCTCGCTACTGTTGTAGTCTCGCTACTGTTGTAGTCTCGCTACTGTTATAGTCTCGCTACTGTTATAGTCTCGCTACTGTTTTAGTCTCGCTACTGTTTTAGTCTCGCTACTGTTATAGTCTCGCTACTGTTATAGTCTCGCTACTGTTATAGTCTCGCTACTGTTATAGTCTCGCTACTGTTTTAGTCTCGCTACTGTTATAGTCTCGCTACTGTTTTAGTCTCGCTACTTTTATAGTCTCGCTACTGTTATAGTCTCGCTACTGTTATAGTCTCGCTACTGTAATAGTCTCGCTACTGTTATAGCCTCGCTACTGTTATAGCCTCGCTACTGTTATAGCCTCGCTACTGTTATAGCCTCGCTACTGTTGTAGTCTCGCTACTGTTGTAGTCTCGCTACTGTTATAGTCTCGCTACTGTTATAGTCTCGCTACTGTTATAGTCTCGCTACTGTTATAGCCTCGCTACTGTTATTTTTCTCTTTTTTACTGTTGTTTTTATTTCTTTACTCTTGTTCACCTAATCTCTTGTTCACCTAATCTCTTGTTCAACCTCAAATTTGCGCTGTTAGAGCCTGTAAGTAAGCATTTCACTGTAAGGTCTACTACACCTGTTGTGTTCGGAGCACTTGACAAATAAACTTTGATTTGATTTGATCAATGAGGGTAGGGGCCTTTTCAATTAGCTCCTTTTTCATTTTGTGCTAATTTCAGCAACAACAAATAAACAAACAATGGCAACAATAGGAGAAATGTCTGTTGGTTTAGTGAATAGTGTCTGACTAGGAACGGTTGTGTGTTTTGATAACAGAGCACCTAAGGGGAAGAAACTGCTGATCTGATCCTGACTCTCAATGGCCCCTGGCCTCAGGAATGTGACAGGAAAGGAAAGGGGGAGAGAAGAGGGAGTCAGGAAATACTTTTGTCTTCCGTAGCCATTTGAAATAGACTGCCTTTTTTAGTCATCCTGTGAGGCTTGGTTTGCTGGAAATATTCTCTTACACTCTCTAACAGTGTGACACTATTCATAGAAGATGGCCCAGTTTATCTTTCTATTTGATCAAGGGCAATTTTGAAACAAACATATATTTGTCTTGCTCTACATATAGTAAATAACATAATGTGTGTAGGTAAATGGAGCCTTGATCGAATCAAGACAGACTGAAAAGAATTTAGCCCTCAGGGGACTAATAATGTAGAATTGAATTGAAGTTAACAATTGAATTCACCCATAATCAGGTTATCTGCCATGCTACAGTAGTGCTCCACTATTGAGGTGATGGGTGTGTGTTTTGTACCTATAATCCACTGTATCTCAAATGAATTGTTTATATGATTATCAATGTTAAAGCAGTCTAGGGTTAGTGCTACTGCTGTAACGACAATGTATTACCGGTCTAGGTTTAGGGACTTAATATAGGGCAGGGGCATAAACAACATGGCCCCCCTTCAGCTCTGAAGAAACCACTACAATATCATGAGTACTGCACCCCCCAACCCTCAGACCCCTCCTATATCCAATGGTGCACTCCTTCTTGGGTTGACCAGTTTGATACAGGTTCATCATCACCAACCATTTATGGGGTCTTCAAGGGGGATCTCTATACTCTAACTTCCCATCTATCTGTTCTCACTATCAGGGCCTGAAGGCTTCTAAATGGACGTCTTGATTTCCTCATACAGCACATGGGCCATAAATACATTAAGCCAGGGTGAATATCCTACTGTACACGATACGGACATATGGGATCGTTTATTTTAACAGGCTGTATTCATTGAGATTATGAAGAAGCAGTTGCACCAGTAACAGGCTGTTGTAGGACCATGAAGCATCTACGGAGCATCACAGCTGTTATGCAGTGTTTTCCATTAATGACTGACCATGTACAGTATACTGTGGCTTGCATCAAGGCATCAATAGGTCGCAGTGTATGTTTTCATGTGGAGTGTTTGTCTTGGGTTGTGTCCATGAGTACTCTAGGGTGTGTGTGTGTGTGTGTGTGTGTGTGTGTGTGTGTGTGTGTGTGTGTGTGTGTGTGTGTGTGTGTGTGTGTGTGTGTGTGTGTGTGTGTGTGTGTGTGTGTGTGTCCGTTCATTCGTGTGTGTGTTGTGTTTATGAGGGGCCCTCAGAGTTTTGCCGGGGGTGAGCATGAGGGGTGTTACGGGTGTGAGGGGAGCTGGTTTGAAATGGATCTGGCTTCCTGCATGTAATAACACTGGAGTTGGATGGCATCCAAGGGGGGTTGAGATATGCAGGCCCTTCCAAAGGAGACCCCCCAGCTAGCTTTGAACACAAGAATACACACCCACACACACACACACACACACACACACACACACACACACACACACACACACACACACACACACACACACACACACACACACACACACACACACACACACACACACACACACTGCTTGTATTAACTCTGTCTCTCTCTCTGTCTCTCTCTCTCTCAGGAGGCCTTTGTTGAGCTCTATGACAGACAGAGGGACTCGGTGTTCTGTTCGTGGCCGTCCATCAAGACCGTCTTCGGCCTGGCTGCACTGGGGGCCGCAAGCCTTACAATCGGAGCATACCTTACACAGAAGTGAAGGAGTTCTCCTTTTCTCTCCCTCTCTTTTTGTCCTCCCTCCCTCTTGCTACTTTCTCTTTTCAAAGGCAACTCTGCCCCCTCCGAGACGATCCCGAATCCCCAACCTGCATGTCTTCAAAGCCTCTCTCTCTCTCTTTCTCTCCCTGTTCTCGAAAAAACAGCCCTCTTTCTTAACCCTCACTTCATAAAACAAAGGCCCAAATCAAACAACAGCAGGAAACAGAGTCACTGCCCAGACAGAAGAAAACATGTCATGAAACAGTCACTGCCCACACAGAAGAAAACATGTCATGAAACAGAGTCACTGCCCACAGAGAAGAAAACATGTCATGAAACAGAGTCACTGCCCACACAGAAGAAAACATGTCATGAAACAGAGTCACTGCCCAGACAGAAGAAAACATGTCATGAAACAGTCACTGCCCACACAGAAGAAAACATGTCATGAAACAGTCACTGCCCACAGAGAAGAAAACATGTCATGAAACAGTCACTGCCCACAGAGAAGAAAACATGTCATGAAACAGTCACTGCCCACAGAGAAGAAAACATGTCATGAAACAGTCACTGCCCACAGAGAAGAAAACATGTCATGAAACAGTCACTGCCCACAGAGAAGAAAACATGTAATGAAACAGAGTCACTGCCCACAGAGAAGAAAACATGTCATGAAACAGAGTCACTGCCCACAGAGAAGAAAACATGTAATGAAACAGAGTCACTGCCCACAGAGAAGAAAACATGTCATGAAACAGTCACTGCCCACAGAGAAGAAAACATGTCATGAAACAGTCACTGCCCACAGAGAAGAAAACATGTAATAAAACAGTCACTGCCCACAGAGAAGAAAACATGTCATGAAACAGAGTCACTGCCCACAGAGAAGAAAACATGTCATGAAACAGAGTCACTGCCCACACAGAAGAAAACATGTCATGAAACAGTCACTGCCCACAGAGAAGAAAACATGTCATGAAACAGAGTCACTGCCCACAGAGAAGAAAACATGTAATGAAACAGAGTCACTGCCCACAGAGAAGAAAACATGTAATAAAACAGAGTCACTGCCCACAGAGAAGAAAACATGTCATGAAACAGTCACTGCCCTCAGAGAAGAAAACATGTCATGAAACAGAGTCACTGCCCACAGAGAAGAAAACATGTAATGAAACAGAGTCACTGCCCACAGAGAAGAAAACATGTAATGAAACAGAGTCACTGCCCACAGAGAAGAAAACATGTAATAAAACAGTCACTGCCCACAGAGAAGAAAACATGTAATGAAACAGAGTCACTGCCCACAGAGAAGAAAACATGTATTAAAACAGTCACTGCCCACAGAGAAGAAAACATGTATTAAAACAGTCACTGCCCACAGAGAAGAAAACATGTCATGAAACAGAGTCACTGCCCACAGAGAAGAAAACATGTAATAAAACAGTCACTGCCCACAGAGAAGAAAACATGTCATGAAACAGAGTCACTGCCCACAGAGAAGAAAACATGTCATGAAACAGAGTCACTGCCCACAGAGAAGAAAACATGTCATGAAACGGTCACTGCCCACAGAGAAGAAAACATGTCATGAAACAGAGTCATTGCCCACAGAGAAGAAAACATGTCATGAAACGGTCACTGCCCACAGAGAAGAAAACATGTCATGAAACAGAGTCACTGCCCACAGAGAAGAAAACATGTCATGAAACAGTCACTGCCCACAGAGAAGAAAACATGTCATGAAACAGAGTCATTGCCCACAGAGAAGAAAACATGTCATGAAACAGTCACTGCCCACAGAGAAGAAAACATGTCATGAAACAGAGTCACTGCCCACAGAGAAGAAAAAAATGTCATGAAACAGTCACTGCCCACAGAGAAGAAAACATGTCATGAAACAGAGTCACTGCCCACAGAGAAGAAAACATGTAATGAAACAGTCACTGCCCACAGAGAAGAAAACATGTAATGAAACAGAGTCACTGCCCACAGAGAAGAAAACATGTAATGAAACAGTCACTGCCCACAGAGAAGAAAACATGTCATGAAACAGTCACTGCCCACAGAGAAGAAAACATGTAATGAAACAGAGTCACTGCCCACAGAGAAGAAAACATGTCATGAAACAGAGTCACTGCCCACAGAGAAGAAAACATGTAATGAAACAGAGTCACTGCCCACAGAGAAGAAAACATGTAATGAAACAGAGTCACTGCCCACAGAGAAGAAAACATGTAATGAAACAGTCACTGCCCACAGAGAAGAAAACATGTCATGAAACAGTCACTGCCCACAGAGAAGAAAACATGTAATAAAACAGTCACTGCCCACAGAGAAGAAAACATGTCATGAAACAGAGTCACTGCCCACAGAGAAGAAAACATGTAATGAAACAGTCACTGCCCACAGAGAAGAAAACATGTCATGAAACAGAGTCACTGCCCACAGAGAAGAAAACATGTAATGAAACAGAGTCACTGCCCACACAGAAGAAAACACGTAATGAAACAGACACTGCCCACAGAGAAGAAAACATGTAATGAAACAGAGTCACTGCCCACAGAGAAGAAAACATGTAATGAAACAGAGTCACTGCCCACAGAGAAGAAAACATGTAATGAAACAGTCACTGCCCACAGAGAAGAAAACATGTCATGAAACAGTCACTGCCCACAGAGAAGAAAACATGTAATGAAACAGTCACTGCCCACAGAGAAGAAAACATGTAATGAAACAGAGTCACTGCCCACAGAGAAGAAAACATGTCATGAAACAGTCACTGCCCACAGAGAAGAAAACATGTAATGAAACAGTCACTGCCCACAGAGAAGAAAACATGTAATGAAACAGTCACTGCCCACAGAGAAGAAAACATGTAATGAAACAGTCACTGCCCACAGAGAAGAAAACATGTCATGAAACAGTCACTGCCCACAGAGAAGAAAACATGTAATGAAACAGTCACTGCCCACAGAGAAGAAAACATGTAATGAAACAGTCACTGCCCACAGAGAAGAAAACATGTCATGAAACAGTCACTGCCCACAGAGAAGAAAACATGTAATGAAAGCCGTGCCGTTTAACTGTAATCACAGAATGTTTGGAGAGACAACTGAGGGCTTGACAAGAGGGGAGAGGAGGGGCAGGTTGGCATGTGTCCTTTTTGTTCGGCCTGCTTCAGTACTAGTTGTAGCATGAAACCTTTGTGTGCTCGTGTAGATTTGTGTAGCATGTGTCGGTGTGGCAAAAGAAAGCAGATATTACACCTGAGGCCTCCCTTGAAGGATTTACTAATAGGAGTGCAAGGACATTGATGATTCAACCGCTTGCACCAAGGTGATGGCCCCGACACCGGTTGTTAGGGCGAGGAGCTCTTTTTGAACTGTGTGTCCCCTTCAACCCACCTTCAAAGGACTTCCTCCACACAACAGCAGCTCTGAATGTATAATGGAAGGAGTTCGCCACTAACCAGAACGGTGTGTCTGTCCACCCACCGCTTCTACAGTGCAATATACCAGGAGCATCACTCAACTCTGAACACACAGCATCGTTATAAATACATGTATAGATACAAGGTCTCATCAGAACGCCATCTAGGTGCCACAGATGCAGCTTGCTCTGCAGAGATCTGAGAGAGAGCTGTTGGACTGTGCAGTGGAGCCTCTTTCTTTGCATTTGACCCATATGAAATGTAATAAGAGAGGACAGAGGGAGGCATTGCAGAGAGGATAGAGGGAGGCATTGTAGAGAGGATAGAGGGAGGCATTGTAGAGAGGATAGAGGGAGGCATTGTAGAGGATAGAGGGAGGCATTGTAGAGGATAGAGGGAGGCATTGTAGAGAGGATAGAGGGACGCATTGTAGAGAGGATAGAGGGAGGCATTGTAGAGAGAATAGAGGGAGGCATTGTAGAGGATAGAGGGAGGCATTGTAGAGGATAGAGGGAGGCATTGTAGAGAGGATAGAGGGAGGCATTGTAGAGAGGATAGAGGGAGGCATTGTAGAGGATAGAGGGAGGCATTGTAGAGGATAGAGGGAGGCATTGTAGAGAGGATAGAGGGACGCATTGTAGAGAGGATAGAGGGAGGCATTGTAGAGAGAATAGAGGGAGGCATTGTAGAGAGGATAGAGGGAGGCATTGTAGAGGATAGAGGGAGGCATTGTAGAGGATAGAGGGAGGCATTGTAGAGAGGATAGAGGGACGCATTGTAGAGAGGATAGAGGGAGGCATTGTAGAGAGAATAGAGGGAGGCATTGTAGAGGATAGAGGGAGGCATTGTAGAGGATAGAGGGAGGCATTGTAGAGAGGATAGAGGGAGGCATTGTAGAGAGGATAGAGGGAGGCATTGTAGAGAGGATAGAGGGAGGCATTGTAGAGAGAATAGAGGGAGGCATTGTAGAGAGAATAGAGGGAGGCATTGTAGAGGATAGAGGGAGGCATTGTAGAGGATAGAGGGAGGCATTGTAGAGAGGATAGAGGGAGGCATTGTAGAGAGAATAGAGGGAGGCATTGTAGAGGATAGAGGGAGGCATTGTAGAGGATAGAGGGAGGCATTGTAGAGAGGATAGAGGGAGGCATTGTAGAGAGGATAGAGGGAGGCATTGTAGAGAGAATAGAGGGAGGCATTGTAGAGAGGATAGAGGGAGGCATTGTAGAGAGAATAGAGGGAGGCATTGTAGAGGATAGAGGGAGGCATTGAAGGAGTGAAAAGCAGGTTAGTTAGAGCTTTTGGCAGCCCAAACCCCTGTTTTATCAATCAAATCAATCAATCAATCAAATGTATTTATAAAGCCCTTTTTACATCAGCCGATGTCACAAAGTGCTCTACAGAAACTCAGCCTAAAAACCCAAACAGCAAGCAATGCAGATGTAGAAGCACAGTGGCTAGGAAAACCTCCCTAGAAAGGCAGAAACTTAGGAAGAAACCTAGAGAGAAACCAGGCTATGAGGGGTGGCCAGTCCTCTTCTGGCTGTACCAGGTGGAGATAACAGCACATGGACAAGATGTTCAAATGTTCATAGATGACCAGCATGGTCAGATAATAATAATCATCAGATGTTACTGACAGAAAGTGAAAAAATATTATCCCACCTAGCTGGGTTTCTGGCTTAGTCGAGATCAGAGAGGGATAGAGGGAGAGAGGTAAATAGAGAGAAAGAAAGAGAACGTGTGAGAAATAAAAAAAGAGGGAGAAAGAGAAGAGAGAAAGTCAATGTGGGTACAGAGAAAGATAACAAGGAGTTTTAGGAACATACAATGCTTGGGGACAAACATAAGAGGGACAGTGAGCCTCCCTCTCCAGAAGCTAGACACTCTCAGTCTCATCTGCAGGAAGAACTGACTCTCCCAGAAAGGCATGGATCAGTTTGGACTCATGTCACTCACTCACTGTGTCAGCATTTTGGATGTCTCTGACTGCCTCTCGTTGTAGTACTCTTTATCTTTCTCTCTATCTCTCTTGGTTTCTCTCTCCCCCATTCTTGCCTGTACAGTATGTCTGACCAGAACTCATGGCCTCACCCAAGCCAAGCCACTGCTGTAAGGGGACTGAACCAAACCGCCAATTCTCCTAGAACATGTGTCCTCCAGCTGCTACTGTTGCTGGGCTCTTAGCTAGGGGACAAAGAGGCCCTCCCCACAGGCCACGTTGATGGTTGATTCCACATTTAGGACGACCATGTTGGAGACACAGTAAATCCCAGTGTGCACCTCTCACAGTATCTCGAACCGTATCAAACTCTCACAGCAAGAAAAATCCCTGTTGGACTCTGTACTGTGTTGGAGTGAAGTGGTGTCCATTGTATTCCCAGTAAACTGAGATATTTGAGCACCCTTTGCGAGGTTGGCACCGGCTGGCACAGAGCGCAACATCTCTTCAGAGTAAACAATCATTTCCAACAATGTTTTATGTGTGTGTCTAGCGTTTCGGAAAAGCTTAGGGCTCTACTCAAACCGTGTCGCTGAAGCGTTGCAGATGGCGTGGCAGAAACGTGAAGGTCATTTCTGACTGAGCCGACATATACAGACTTTACCGTGAATGCCGTCTCCGCCAACGAGGGAACATTACCTTTATATTTCAGTTGGGCTTTCGCGCTGAACTCTGGAGATCTGGATTGAATATAGCCCTTACTATCCATATGTACTCTCTTGCTCTCTCTTTCAGACACACACACACACACACACACACACACACACACACACACACACACACACACACACACACACACACACACACACACACACACACACACACACACACACACACACACACACACACACACACCATATGTTTATGTAGATAAGTGTAAAGAGCATGTTGTTGAACCATCTAAATTCTGTGTAGACTGTCATGTGTAGACTGTCACTTTTGTTTTAACAAAAAATCTAAAACAAATCTCATTCTTCTTTAATGTCTTCTTACATCAATGCAAAAAAAACTAAATGAATCTGAAGTTTTCCCAGAATGAATATTCACTATGTATACCCATATTTACTGTATATCAGAATAGGACAAATGATACATATACCAACTTCTGATTTGTATTTATTGAGAGGTACCAGAACACAGATATTTAAATCATAGATGGGACAACAAGTTAAGATCATGGAGACACTCAAGTGTCTAGAGAAATTGTATCTTTAGTTTTATTAATGGATCAATACACTATTTGGGGCTGCTATTGTATCGAACGTAAGATTGAATAGTGACTTTCTGTGTAAGACGTGTTAATTTTGGCTTATCGCTGCTATACTGTATAGTCCTGATTTAACTTAACTCACAGCTTCAAACTGCCACACAGATACAGTATCGTTATAGAAAGCTGTAAACCAAAGTTAACCTGTAAGTAACATTGTGTTAATAGGATGTGAAGATGTAGCATGACGAGATAAACACATGCCAATTCACTTTCACTCCTTTGAAAGAGTGTCAGAGTCAGATTTTGCAGGATTTCTGTGGAAGGGTTGTCGTAAAGATGCGTCCCAAACGGCAGCCTATCCCCTTTATAGTGCATTACTTTTGACTCGGGCCTGTGGGGCTCCAGTAAATAGTAGTGCCCCATGTAGGAAATAGGATATCATTTGGGGCACAGTAAATATTAGCCTGCTTGAGGTTGTTCATAACGTTTCAGTAGAGACTGTGGCACCCAACTGTATATATGGTCACCTGTGCTTTAATGATATGTATGTACGGTGATTGTTAACATAATTATGAATTCCTTCTCACGTGTATGTAGTGGCAGAAAACAGTCTCCACATCTTGTGCTTTTTACCTGCTAGATGATATCATCTTAACCACGGGCACTATTCTTTTTCTATAATAACATTAGTTGTGAATCCCCCCTACTCGTGATAAACCCTCGATGGATATGCACATAGACACATATAAAAACATTGTTTTCAGTACTGTAGTCTTGTCCAGACCTTTTAGATAATTAGTCATTAACCTGTTCATAATTCAAAGTTGTGTGATGGTTTTCTCAGATCCCCTACTGTAATGCTGTTTAAATGATTGTAGCCTACATGACACCATGGTTGTAGCATTGTAAATAGAATCCTCAGCCTGTGGCACTTAAAAGGTGGAAGGAAATGCGTTACCATTGTTTACTGCTAAGTATGTATTCACAATAAGCTAGCTGGGATCATGTTGTTCCCAATAAACCACATCTTTCCTGCAGTCTGAGATGTGTGTTTTCTGCATGTGGTCGGGTATTGTTTTGGCTTGTGATAGATATACAGCACACTGAGTGTATAAAACAGTAGGGACACCTGCTCATTCCATGACTGACCAAGTTTCAAGTTTTCATGTCCAATGCACAAGTGCAGTGAAATGCCTTTCTTGCCAGCTCTAACCCCAAAAATTCTGTAATCAATAACAATGGAATACTAAAAATAACAAGGTAGGATAAAAACACACAAGATGTAAAAACAAGAACACAATAAAGTAAATAAGCATACTACAGTGCCTTGCGAAAGTATTCGGCCCCCTTGAACTTTGCGACCTTTTGCCACATTTTAGGCTTCAAACATAAAGATATAAAACTGTATTTTTTTGTGAAGAATCAACAACAAGTGGGACACAATCATGAAGTGGAACGACATTTATTGGATATTTCAAACTTTTTAACAAATCAAAAACTGAAAAATTGGGCCTGCAAAATTATTCAGCCCCTTTACTTTCAGTGCAGCAAACTCTCTCCAGAAGTTCAGTGAGGATCTCTGAATGATCCAATGTTGACCTAAATGACTAATGATGATAAATACAATCCACCTGTGTGTAATCAAGTCTCCGTATAAATGCACCTGCACTGTGATAGTCTCAGAGGTCCGTTAAAAGCGCAGAGAGCATCATGAAGAACAAGGAACACACCAGGCAGGTCCGAGATACTGTTGTGAAGCAGTTTAAAGCCGGATTTGGATACAAAAAGATTTCCCAAGCTTTAAACATCCCAAGGAGCACTGTGCAAGCGATAATATTGAAATGGAAAGAGTATCAGACCACTGCAAATCTACCAAGACCTGTCCGTCCCTCTAAACTTTCAGCTCATACAAGGAGAAGACTGATCAGAGATGCAGCCAAGAGGCCCATGATCACTCTGGATGAACTGCAGAGATCTACAGCTGAGGTGGGAGACTCTGTCCATAGGACAACAATCAGTCGTATATTGCACAAATCTGGCCTTTATGGAAGAGTGGCAAGAAGAAAGCCATTTCTTAAAGATATCCATAAAAAGTGTTGTTTAAAGTTTGCCACAAGCCACCTGGGAGACACACCAAACATGTGGAAGAAGGTGCTCTGGTCAGATGAAACCAAAATTGAACTTTTTGGCAACAATGCAAAACGTTATGTTTGGCGTAAAAGCAACACAGCTCATCACCCTGAACACACCATCCCCACTGTCAAACATGGTGGTGGCAGCATCATGGTTTGGGCCTGCTTTTCTTCAGCAGGGACAGGGAAGATGGTTAAAATTGATGGGAAGATGGATGGAGCCAAATACAGGACCATTCTGGAAGAAAACCTGATGGAGTCTGCAAAAGACCTGAGACTGGGACGGAGATTTGTCTTCCAACAAGACAATGATCCAAAACATAAAGCAAAATCTACAATGGAATGGTTCAAAAATAAACATATGAATAATTTTGCACGCCCAAGTTTTCAGTTTTTGATTTGTTAAAAAAGTTTGAAATATCCAATAAATGTCGTTCCACTTCATGATTGTGTCCCACTTGTTGTTGATTCTTCACAAAAAAATACAGTTTTATATCTTTATGTTTGAAGCCTGAAATGTGGCAAAAGGTCGCAAAGTTCAAGGGGGCCGAATACTTTCGCAAGGCACTGTATGTACAAGGGTCAGTTCCTATACCATATTTACAATGTGTAAGGATACTGTATCGATAGAAGTAGATATGTATAGGGTTAAGGTGACTAGGCCACAGGATACATGATAAACAGACTAGCAGCAGCGTATATGATGATTGTATGTGAGTGGGTGTGTGTAGAGTCCGTATAAATGTATGTGCATATTATGTGTGTGAGTTAATGATAGAGTGTTTGTATGTGTGTTGGAGTATCAGTGCGCGTAGTGTGTAGGGCCCTGTGAGTGTGCATAGAGACAGTCAAATACAAAGGTCAACTCAGGTGAATCCAGGGGAAATCTATGATCCCTTATTGATGTCCCCTGTTAAATCCACTTCAATCAGTGTAGATGGAGGGGAGGAGACGGGTTAAAGGATTTTTTTAAGCCTTGAGACAATTGAGACCTGGACTGTGTATGTGTGCCATTCAGAGGGTGAATGGGCAAGATCAAATATTTAAGTGCCTTTAAACGGGTTATGGTAGTAGGTGCAAGACGCACTAGTTTGAGTGTGTCAAGAACTGCAACACTGCTGGGTTTTTAACGCTCAACACTTTCCATGCGTTTCAAGAATGGTCCACCACTCAAAGGACGTCCAGCCAACTTGACACAACTGTGGGAAGTATTGCAGTCAACATGGGCCAGTATCCCTGTGGAACGCTTTCAACACATTGTAGTCCATGCTCCGACGAATTGAGGTTGTTCTGAGGGCAAAAGGGAACGCAACTCAATATTAGGATGGTGTTTCTAACATTCTGAATAAAATAAAAAACGCAGTCAAAGATTGACTTCTATTAAATTACGTGACTAACATTTTTTTATTTAATTGTCTCAAATGTTTCATCCACCATGTCTGTGCACTACTACATCTATCAATCGAGAGAGGGGGAGTGGGAGGGAAAGAGAGAGAGAGTGGGAGGGAAAGAGAGAGAGAGAGAGAGTGGGAGGGAAAGAGAGAGAGAGTGGGAGGGAAAGAGAGAGAGAGAAGGAGTGGGAGGGAAAGAGAGAGAGAGAGTGGGAGGGAAAGAGAGAGAGGGAGTGGGAGGGAAAGAGAGAGAGAGAGGGAGTGGGAGGGAAAGAGAGAGAGAGGGGGAGTGGGAGAGAAAGAGAGAGAGAGGGGGAGTGGGAGAGAAAGATAGAGAGGGGGAGTTGGAGGGAAAGAGAGAGAGAGAAGGAGGGAAAGAGAGAGAGGGGAGTGGGAGGGAAAGAGAGAGAGAGGGGGAGTGGGAGGGAAAGAGAGAGAGAGGGAGAATGGGAGAGAAAGAGACAGGGAGTAGGAGGGAAAGAGAGAGAGGGGAGTGGGAGGGAAAGAGAGAGAGGGGGGAGTGGGAGGGAAAGAGAGAGAGAGAGGGAGTGGGAGGGAAAGAGAGAGAGAGAGTAGGAGGGAAAGAGAGAGAGAGGGAGTGGGAGGGAAAGAGAGAGAGAGAGGGAGTGGGAGGGAAAGAGAGAGAGAGGGGGAGTGGGAGGGAAAGAGAGAGAGAGAAGGAGTGGGAGGGAAAGAGAGAGGGGGAGTGGGAGGGAAAGAGAGAGAGAGAGGGAGTGGGAGGGAAAGAGAGACAGAGAAGGAGTGGGAGGGAATAAGAGAGAGGGAGTGGGGGGGAAAGAGAGAGGGAGTGGAAGGGAAAGAGAGAGAGAGAGGGAGTGTGAGGGAAAGAGAGAGAGAGAGAGAGGGAGTGGGAGGGAAAGAGAGAGAGAGAAGGAGTGGGAGGGAAAGAGAGAGGGGAGGGAGTGGGAGGGAAAGAGAGAGGGGAGGGAGTGGGAGGGAAAGAGAGAGGGGAGGGAGAGGGAGGGAAAGAGAGGGAGTGAGGGAAAGAGAGGGAGAGAGAGAGTGGGAAGGAGGGAGGGAGGGAAAGAGAGAAGGGGAGGGAGTAAGGGAAGAGAGAGAGAGGCGGAGGGGGAGGGAAAGAGAGAGAGAAGGAGTGGCAGGGAAAGAGAGAGAGAGAAGGAGTGGGAGGGAAAGAGAGACAGAGGGAGTGGGAGGGAAAGAGAGAGAGAGAGGGAGTGTGAGGTGAAGAGAGGGAGTGAGGGAAAGAGAGGGAGAGAGGGAGTTTGAGGTGAAGAGAGGGAGTGTGGGAAAGAGAGGGAGAGAGGGAGTGTGAGGGAAAGAGACTTTTATCAGAGGTGTGATCATAGTGCTTTTCCCTGTCTGTGTTGCTGTGTGCTGTCTAGTCAGTGCATACGGGTGGCTGGGTAGACATGACTGTCTGAGACCCACATCCTCCCATTCTTAGGGGCTCTGCAGAGGAACAGCAACCGCACCCCACAAGACATCAAAGCCGACCCTCTGAAACCTAGAGCTAGTCAGTCCTCGCCCTCTCCGACTGCTCTTTCGTGCAGCTAAATGCGACAAGTGTAAAAATCAAATGCCCCGAGGCCTGGTTTTTACACTCTCCCCTCATCATTCATATCACATTTGTCTTCAAAGGCCAGGGTCATGTGCTCCTTCACACAATTACTGAAAAGCATGATGCAGTAAAACTAATGCTGAGAGAGAAAAAGACAGAGGGGGAGAGAGAAAGAATGAAAGGAGAACTCTCCTCTCACTCCATGCATATAAAATACATGACACTCCGAAGAAGGAGAATTTTAAATCACCCATACACTTTAAAGGGAACGTCCAGTGTGTGTATGTGTGATGGGCTGTCAGTTCAGGAGGGGGCCAGCAAGCAGATAAGCCATCTTGCTTTAAGGATACAAGGTATTGGCGAGATTTCATCCTCACTGCTGGTTAGTGGAGGGGGGTAAAACTGATCTAAGACCAGTGTCCAGAAAAATAGTTTTACCTTTGTAGTAAAGTCCAGAAGATGCATTGAGTTTACAGTACCATTCTTACTCCACACACAGACTAGCGGATGCCTGTATCTACTGCCTGGTAATACATGGCATGTCATTTCTATAAATAAATACTGTTTTGTTGGGGAATTTGGAGCAAAACATCTCGTCTCATTTGGAGTGCCACGAAACGACATTATACTAGCCTTCACAGTGTGTCTATCTATCATACACGCACATGGTGCTTATGTTGTGTTCATAACCAAGTGGGAAGGTGATACAGTGCCTTTGGAAAGTATTCAGACCCCTTGACGTTTTCTACAATCTACACACAATGCCTCATAATGACAAAACAAAAACAGTTTTTTTTTTTTTAAATGTGCAAATCTATTAAAAAATAAAACAGAAATACCTTTCCATAAATATTCAGACCCTTTGCTATGAAACATGAAATTGAGGTCAGGTGCATCCTGTTTCCATTGATCATCCTTGAGATGTTTCTACACCTTGATTGGAGTCCACCTGTGGTAAATTCAATTGATTGGACATGATTTGGAAAGGCACACACCCGTCTATATAAGGTCCCACAGTTGACAGTGCATGTCAGAGCAAAAACCAAGCCAAGATGTTGAAGGGATTGTCCCTAGAGCTCCGAGACAGGATTGTGTCGAGGCACAGATCTGGGGAAGAAATGTCTGCAGTAGTGTCCCCAAGAACACAGTGGCCTCCATCATTCTTAAATGGAAGAAGTTTGGAACCACCAAGATTCTTCCTAGAGCTGGCTACCCGGAAAAACTGAGCAATAGGGGGAGAAGATAGCTGTGCAGCAACGCTCCCCAACCAACCTGACTGAGCTTGAGAGGATCTGCAGAGAAGAATTGGAGAAAATCCCCAAATACAGGTGTGCCAAGCTTATAGCGTCATACCCAAGAAGACTCGAGGCTGTAATCGCTGCCAAAGGTGCTTCAACAAAGTACTATGTGAAGGGTCTGAATACTTATGTAAATTAGGTATTTCAATTTTAATACATTTAAATTAAATTTTGTAATAATTTTTCTAGCATTTCTAAAAAAGTTTTTTTCTTTGTCATTATGGGGTATTGTGTGTAGATTTATGAGGGAAAAAAACTATTGAATCAATTTTAGAAAAGGCTGTACAAAATGTGAAAAAAGTCAAGGGGTCTGAATACTTTCTGAAGGCATTGTAATTACCAGTTGTGAAGTCGTAAATACCAGTTGGATGCATTCACATGCTTTGAACTCAAGAAACGCTGATTGGCTAATGGCCAACAAGTTGCATCAACCATAAACTAAAAGTACAGCTATTATGCTTGTAAACAAATGAGGGTTCGTAAACTATATTAGATTTTTTTTTCATAAATATTTTGTTACATTTAACTGCTGAAATGCTGTTATCAATGGTAATTTAATTAATAGGTGACTTAAGAGGTCACTTAAGGGAGAAGTGGGAGCTCAGGGATGATAGATGACCCACTAGTAATGACGACTAGGAGTGGCGTTGAAGTGGATTTTCCCAGTCGTATGTGGTAAACTTGGTTATGAATGCAGCATTAGCACCTCATGGTGGTTAGAGCGTTGGACTAGTAACCGGAAGGTTGCAAGTTCAAATCCCCGAGCTGACAAGGTACAAATCTTTCGTTCTGCCCCTGAACAGGCAGTTAACCCACTGTTCCTAGGCCTTCATTGAAAACAAGAATTTGTTCTTTACTGACTTGCCTAGTTAAAGGTAAAGGTAAAAAAAAATAAAAAAAATACTGCTTATATTACACTGTCATCTTGTGGCTGGTGTTTGGAAATGTTTTGGGAGTATCCTTTGCTTAAAAGCTGAAGTAGAACAGCTTTTGAGGGGCACCTTGGTGGTGTTTGCTGATCTGTCTATGGCCCGAAGACATTTTGTTTACTTTAAATATTAAAATCATGTTTTACACATTAGGATGTTGCTTCCATTTCAATTTGTCATAGGAGCCCTCCAAATATTTGCTAGCATGAAGTTTCGAAGACAAGAGGGGGGAAAAGACAAACTGCCATTGATCTCCTCTGAGCCTCAGACTAAATATGCTTATGGTGCCATCAAAGACTACTCTCAGGACTCGTGATGGTCAATCATTGAACAGGTGCAGATATGCCTGCAGTGCAGCTCCTAACCACTAGATGGTGGCAGTGTTCAGACATCCAATGCCACGATGATTATCATTGAAGGCATTATAGCCATGACCAAATAAGTTTCATCAGAGAAGAGCATAAAACATGTGTTATACTGTATGACATTAAAATGATTGTGTATGGCGGTTATCAAAATATTACATCAATGTATTTAGGATTATCATTATATCAAATGTATTTACCTAGGCACTTTTAATTTGGCTTTCTTGCTAACTCAAAATAAAACAATAGTTAAATATGTGGTGGTGAAAATGTACCATAAAAATGAACATACGCAGCAACACACATTACATAAAAATACAGTGTCATTGTTTATTTAGCTGCTTTTAGAAAAGTAAAGAACAACATTTACAACTGTTATAGTGTCATTTATCGCTTGCACACGTAGTCCATCTTGCTCTGAATATTACTGCCACATATTTACAAAGAGAATATTAAACTGTAGTCAGTTTAACATAATTTGTTTAAACTTAAATAAAAAAAAAGCTTTCTCTGGCACTTTTCTTCAAAACGTTGTTGTTTACAGTAATGGAACACAGATGAGTTTTGCCAGAGTTGTGTTACTCTGGCCACTGCACAGGAGACCAGTAGTGAGCAGTTCAGAATCGGCCATTTTCCTTTGCAAGTACATAAAGCAGGCAAAACACGTCTTAAAATAAGGCCTTTTTTTATGTTCTGTCTCTCTTCACAGCATATTACTCATATGAAAATACAGACCCTCCCACCATTACAAGGTAAAGCATGAAAACCTGCCATTTCTCCTAAAAGTGTGTATCATCAAGTCTAAGATGCTTTGACCATATCGGTCAATCTTCTTGATCCTTGAAGGTTTAAAACTTACTGGGAGTGACTAGGCACTGTTGCTGGGAACAACGACAGAGCAGCATGATAGAGAGAGAACCCTAAATATACATAGCTCTCATATACATAGCCACAGTCTCCAGACTGGCTCAACCTCACCCTGCGTCATCATTCCACCCTACTATAACCCTCCCACAGTGAATGAAGCCCAGTTCCATTTAGACAGAGAGATGCTGGTCCTCGGGCATTAGAGCCCTTTACATCCCCGTATCAGTCCAATCCAGTCTAGTGAAGTCCAGCCCATCCTTCTGGTTTCAAAGTCTAGAGCATCAATACCAAGGGCTCCGGGCCCCATGTCTGAAGCTATAGAAGTAGAATACTAAGTTCTATAACAGCCTTCAACCTCAGTGGTCCCCACAGCTTTTCCCCTCTCACTCCAGCAGGCCCTCCTCTCTGCAGGCATCTAGGAGGGGGAGAGGACAGACATGTGAGAACACAATAACACATCCTACTAGCCTGGTCTCAGATCTTATTGTGCTGTATAGCCAACTCTTATGGTTGTTGTTATGGCATAGCAACGACAATAGTTGTTGCCTATACAGCACCAACAGATCTGGGACCAGGCTAATGCCCAACATAACAGTAGGCTTCTTTGCTTCAGGGAGAGAGTTGTGCAAGATGCTTCAGGTTTCTTTCTCATCACGTCTCACATCAAAGATAATGTGTCTTGCTCACTGTACTTTTTATTCTGGGAACTGATGCACCAGCAAATTCCAAATGCATTATGACTGCAGCAGCAAATGCATTTCCTTCCAAAGCACAGAAATGCAAACACTTTATCTTACATCAATTATCATTAATCTTTTATTGAAACTATAAGCAGACAATAACAAGACAACAGAGGAGCCCCCCCCCCTACATTGCTGCTACTCTGTTATTATCTATGCATAGCCACTCAAACTCTACCTACATGTACATAATTACCTCAATTACCTTGACACCGGTGCCCCCACACATTGAAACATTGACTCTGTACCGGTACTCCCTGTATATAGCCTCCACATTGACTCTGTACCGGTACCCCCTGTATATAGCCTCCACATTGACTCTGTACCGGTACCCCCTGTATATAGCCTCCACATTGACTCTGTACCGGTACCCCCTGTATATAGCCTCCACATTGACTCTGTACCGGTACCCCCTGTATATAGCCTCCACATTGACTCTGTACCGGTACTCCCTGTATATAGCCTCCACATTGACTCTGTACCGGTACCCCCTGTATATAGCCTCCACATTGACTCTGTACCGGTACCCCCTGTATATAGCCTCCACATTGACTCTGTACCGGTACCCCCTGTATATAGCCTCCACATTGACTCTGTACCGGTACCCCCTGTATATAGCCTCCACATTGACTCTGTACCGGTACCCCCTGTATATAGCCTCCACATTGACTCTGTACCCGTACCCCCTGTATATAGCCTCCACATTGACTCTGTACCGGTACCCCCTGTACATAGCCTCCACATTGACTCTGTACCGGTACTCCCTGTATATAGCCTCCACATTGACTCTGTACCAGTACCCCCTGTATATAGCCTCCACATTAACTCTGTACCGGTACCCCCTGTATATAGCCTCCACATTGACTCTGTACCGGTACTCCCTGTATATAGCCTCCACATTGACTCTGTACCGGTACCCCCTGTATATAGCCTCCACATTAACTCTGTACCGGTACCCCCTGTATATAGCCTCCACATTGACTCTGTACCGGTACTCCCTGTATATAGCCTCCGCGTTGACTCTGTACCGGAACCCCCTGTATATAGCCTCCACATTGACTCAGTACCGGTACCCCCTGTATATAGCCTCCACATTGACTCTGTACCAGTACCCCCTGTATATAGCCTCCACGTTGACTCTGTACCGGTACCCCCTGTATATAGCCTCCACGTTGACTCTGTACCGGTACTCCCTGTATATAGCCTCCACATTGACTCTGTACCGGTACTCCCTGTATATAGCCTCCGCGTTGACTCTGTACCGGAACCCCCTGTATATAGCCTCCACATTGACTCTGTACCGGTACTCCCTGTATATAGCCTCCGCGTTGACTCTGTACCGGAACCCCCTGTATATAGCCACATTGACTCTGTACCGGTACTCCCTGTATATAGCCTCCACATTGACTCTGTACCGGAACCCCCTGTATATAGCCTCCACATTGACTCTGTATTGGTACTCCCTGTATATAGCCTCCACATTGACTCTGTACCGGTACTCCCTGTATATAGCCTCCACATTGACTCTGTACCGGTACCCCCTGTATATAGCCTCCACATTGACTCTGTACCGGTACTCCCTGTATATAGCCACATTGACTCTGTACCGGTACTCCCTGTATATAGCCTCCGCGTTGACTCTGTACCGGTACCCCCTGTATATAGCCTCCGCATTGACTCTGTACCGGTACCCCCTGTATATAGCCTCCGCATTGACTCTGTACCGTAACACCCTGTATATAGCCTCCACATTGACTCTGTACCGGTACCCCCTGTATATAGCCTCCGCATTGACTCTGTACCGTAACACCCTGTATATAGCCTCCACATTGACTCTGTACCGGTACTCCCTGTACATAGCCTCCACATTGACTCTGTACCGGTACCCCCTGTATATAGCCTCCGCGTTGACTCTGTACCGGTACTCCCTGTATATAGCCTCCACATTGACTCTGTACCGGTTCCCCCAGTATATAGCCTCCACATTGACTCTGTACCAGTACCCCCTGTATATAGCCTCCACATTAACTCTGTACCGGTACCCCCTGTACATAGCCTCCACGTTGACTCAGTACCGGTACTCCCTGTATATAGCCTCCACATTGACTCTGTACCAGTACCCCCTGTATATAGCCTCCACATTAACTCTGTACCGGTACCCCCTGTACATAGCCTCCACGTTGACTCAGTACCGGTACTCCCTGTACATAGCCTCCACATTGACTCTGTACCGGTACTCCCTGTATATAGCCTCCACATTGACTCTGTACCGCTACCCCCTGTACATAGCCTCCGCGTTGACTCAGTACCGGTACTCCCTGTACATAGCCTCCACATAGACTCTGTACCGGTACCCCCTGTATATAGCCTCCGCGTTGACTCAGTACCGGTACTCCCTGTACATAGCCTCCACATTGACTCTGTACCGGTACTCCCTGTACATAGCCTCCACATAGACTCTGTACCGGTACCCCCTGTATATAGCCTCCGCGTTGACTCAGTACCGGTACTCCCTGTACATAGCCTCCACATTGACTCTGTACCGGTACCCCCTGTATATAGCCTCCACATTGACTCTGTACCGGTACCCCCTGTACATAGCCACATTGACTCTGTACCAGTACCCCCTGTATATAGCCTCCACGTTGACTCTGTACCGGTACCCCCTGTATATAGCCTCCACATTGACTCTGTACCGGTACTCCCTGTACATAGCCTCCACATTGACTCTGTACCGGTACCCCCTGTATATAGCCTCCGCATTGACTCTGTACCGGTACTCCCTGTATATAGCCTCCGCGTTGACTCTGTACCGGTACCCCCTGTATATAGCCTCCACATTGACTCTGTACCGGAACCCCCTGTATATAGCCTCCGCATTGACTCTGTACCGGTACTCCCTGTATATAGCCTCCACATTGACTCTGTACCGGTACCCCCTGTACATAGCCTCCACATTGACTCTGTACCGGTACTGCCTGTATATAGCCTCCGCGTTGACTCTGTACCGGTACCCCCTGTATATAGCCTCCACGTTGACTCTGTACCGGTACCCCCTGTATATAGCCTCCACATTGACTCTGTACCGGTACTCCCTGTATATAGCCTCCACATTGACTCTGTACCGGTACCCCCTGTATATAGCCTCCGCGTTGACTCTGTACCGGTACTCCCTGTATATAGCCTCCACATTGACTCTGTACCGGTACTCCCTGTATATAGCCTCCACATTGACTCTGTACCGGTACCCCCTGTATATAGCCTCCACATTGACTCTGTACCGGTACCCCCTGTATATAGCCTCCACATTGACTCTGTACCGGTACCCCCTGTATATAGCCACATTGACTCTGTACCAGTACCCCCTGTATATAGCCTCCACGTTGACTCTGTACCGGTACTCCCTGTATATAGCCTCCACATTGACTCTGTACCGGTACCCCCTGTATATAGCCTCCGCGTTGACTCAGTACCGGTACTCCCTGTATATAGCCTCCACATTGACTCTGTACCGGTACTCCCTGTATATAGCCTCCGCGTTAACTCTGTACCGGTACCCCCTGTACATAGCCTCCGCGTTGACTCTGTACCGGTACTCCCTGTATATAGCCTCCACATTGACTCTGTACCGGTACTCCCTGTATATAGCCTCCACATTGACTCTGTACCGGTACCCCCTGTACATAGCCTCCACATTGACTCTGTACCGGTACTCCCTGTATATAGCCTCCGCGTTGACTCTGTACCGGTACTCCCTGTATATAGCCTCCACATTGACTCTGTACCGGTACCCCCTGTATATAGCCTCCACATTGACTCTGTACCGGTACCCCCTGTATATAGCCTCCACATTGACTCTGTACCGGTACTCCCTGTATATAGCCTCCACATAGACTCTGTACCGGTACCCCCTGTACATAGCCTCCACATTGACTCTGTACCGGTACTCCCTGTACATAGCCTCCACATTGACTCTGTACCGGTACTCCCTGTATATAGCCTCCACATAGACTCTGTACCGGTACCCCCTGTATATAGCCTCCGCGTTGACTCAGTACCGGTACTCCCTGTACATAGCCTCCACATAGACTCTGTACCGGTACCCCCTGTATATAGCCTCCGCGTTGACTCAGTACCGGTACTCCCTGTACATAGCCTCCACATTGACTCTGTACCGGTACTCCCTGTACATAGCCTCCGCATTGACTCTGTACCGGTACTCCCTGTATATAGCCTCCGCGTTGACTCTGTACCGGTACCCCCTGTATATAGCCTCCACATTGACTCTGTACCGGAACCCCCTGTATATAGCCTCCGCATTGACTCTGTACCGGTACTCCCTGTATATAGCCTCCACATTGACTCTGTACCGGTACCCCCTGTACATAGCCTCCACATTGACTCTGTACCGGTACTGCCTGTATATAGCCTCCGCGTTGACTCTGTACCGGTACCCCCTGTATATAGCCTCCACGTTGACTCTGTACCGGTACTCCCTGTATATAGCCTCCACATTGACTCTGTACCGGTACTGCCTGTATATAGCCTCCGCGTTGACTCTGTACCGGTACCCCCTGTATATAGCCTCCACATTGACTCTGTACCGGTACTCCCTGTATATAGCCTCCACATTGACTCTGTACCGGTACCCCCTGTATATAGCCTCCACATTGACTCTGTACCGGTACCCCCTGTATATAGCGTCCACATTGACTCTGTACCGGTACCCCCTGTATATAGCCACATTGACTCTGTACCAGTACCCCCTGTATATAGCCTCCACGTTGACTCTGTACCGGTACTCCCTGTATATAGCCTCCACATTGACTCTGTACCGGTACCCCCTGTATATAGCCTCCGCGTTGACTCAGTACCGGTACTCCCTGTATATAGCCTCCACATTGACTCTGTACCGGTACTCCCTGTATATAGCCTCCGCGTTAACTCTGTACCGGTACCCCCTGTACATAGCCTCCGCGTTGACTCTGTACCGGTACTCCCTGTATATAGCCTCCACATTGACTCTGTACCGGTACTCCCTGTATATAGCCTCCACATTGACTCTGTACCGGTACCCCCTGTACATAGCCTCCACATTGACTCTGTACCGGTACCCCCTGTGTATAGCCTCCACATTAACTCTGTACCGCTACCCCCTGTATTTTGCCTCCACATTAACTCTGTACCGGTACCCCTGTATATAGCCTCCACATTAACTCTGTACCCGTACCCCCTGTACATAGCCTCCACATTGACTCTGTACCGGTACCCCCTGTGTATAGCCTCCACATTAACTCTGTACCGGTACCCCCTGTATATAGCCTCCACATTAACTCTGTACCTGTACCCCCTGTACATAGCCTCCACATTAACTCTGTACCGGTACCCCCTGTATATAGCCTCCACATTAACTCTGTACCGGTACCCCCTGTGTATAGCCTCCACATTAACTCTGTACCCGTACCCCCTGTATATAGCCTCCACATTAACTCTGTACCGGAACCCCCTGTATATAGCCTCCACATTAACTCTGTACCCGTACCCCCTGTATATAGCCTCCACATTAACTCTGTACCCGTACCCCCTGTATATAGCCCCACTATTGTTGTTTACTGCTGCTCTTTAATTATTTGTTTTTCTTATCTCTTACTTTTTTAAGGTATTTTCTTAAAACTGCATTATTGGTTAAGGGCTTGTAATGAAGCATTTCACTGTAAGGTCTACACGTGTTGTATTCGGCGCATGTGACAAATACAATTTGATTTGATTCGATTTTAATCAGAGGGTAGGAGGAAAGGACAGGACACAGACAAGCCCATACTACACCATAACAAGTTGTCAATACAGGACAGCTCACGAGCACAGGCACGTGCCATCCGCATGTGGGTGCCAACCAGCAAGGGCCAGAGTTTGTGTTTGTGTCCTACCTGTGTGAGAGGTACAGGGCGGGGCACGACAGGGTGGGTGGGGAGGGAGGGAGCTCAGGGTCCAGGTGTAGGATGAGGGGGGTTAGGAATGCTGAGCGTCTATACCTGCTGGGCTGAGCACCAGGGCCTGCAGAATGTCAGACAGGGAGACGATGCCCTCGATGGCCGAACGATCATCCACCACCACCAACCGATGGACCTGACACACACACACACAAAGTTAGAGAGAAAGAGAAAAAGAGAGGAAGAGGCGTGTGTGTTAGAACTCACCTCTGCTTTGACAATCCTGTCCACGATGGTCTCCAGTGTGTCCAGCTTGTGGCACTGCATGACCCCCTCAAAGTACTGGCAGCGATGCCTCAGAGCCTGGGTCACGGTGAGGTCCAGGTTATTATATGTCTTCTCTGCTGCCAGGTTCTACATGATACATACACACACTCATATGGATCTATTTTGAAGGAAAATATTCACAATATATTGTTGAGGGAGGAAGTCAGGTGATTACCAAGATGTATTAAGATCATCAATATTTAGTAACCACTTACTATGACATCAAATTTGGAGTAAATATCCACCACTTTCCCTGTGAGGAGATTGAAACATAACCATTAGGCTTCACCACGAGAGTTAAACTGAATCTTTTAAAGCATCTTTGAACAACAGCTGTCACAAAGTGTTTTACAGTAACACGTACCAGATACGTCCACCACAGGCAGGGCAGACACCCTCCTCTCTACGAAGATCTGCAGGGCCTTGATGATGGGTGTGTCAGGGTGGATGAAAGCTATGTTCTTGTAGGTACCGATGCCCAGCTCCCCCAGGGTCTGCTTCATAAAGGCTGGCTTGGGCATCTCGCGCCCCTGGAACAACACAACATAGCGAGAGAGACACTTTCAGTTTCTATTCACCTTCTTCTCCAACTCCAAGGGCAGTGTTCAAGTAAAAGCAGAGTTGTCAGATTATTGTCCAACTCCAAGGGCAGTGTTCAAGTAAAAGCAGAGTTGTCAGATTATTGTCCAACTCCAAGGGCAGTGTTCAAGTAAAAGCAGAGTTGTCAGATTATTGTTTCAAGAAAGACCGTTTTTCTTATATTCTTCCCCAATGGGACTAGTGTGTATTATCATAAAACCTAATGTCAGGTTGTCAGTAATGGTTAGAGACTTACAAAGAGCTGTAGGAACTTGAGGATCCTCTTGTGTGTGAGGATGTAAAGTGGGTTTCCCGTAACAGGGTCGATGACAGGCAGACGGTGGATCTTGTTTTTGATGAGGGAATACACTGCATCAAATATGCTTCAAAGACAAACATAAAATGCACATTAAAAGAAAATGCAGGCGTTGTCTTCGCAGGTATGTATATTCAAACCACATACAGTGGGGCAAAAAAGTATTTAGTTAGCCACCAATTGTGCAAGTTCTCCCACTTAAAAAGATGAGAGAGGCCTGTAGTTTTCATCATAGGTACACCTCAACTATGACAGACAAAATGAGGGAAAAAAAATACAGAAAATCACATTGTAGGATTTTTAATGAATTTATTTGCAAATTATGGTGGAAAATAAGTATTTGGTCAATAACAAAAGTTTATCTTAATACTTTGTTATATACCCTTTGTTGGCAATGACAGAGGTCAAACATTTTCTGTTAGTCTTCACAAGGTTCACACACACTGTTGCTGGTATTTTGGCCCATTCCTCCATGCAGATCTCCTCTAGAGCAGTGATGCTTTGGGGCTGTTGCTGGGCAACACAGACTTTCAACTCCCTCCAAAGATTTTCTATGGGGTTGAGATCTGGAGACTGGCTAGGCCACTCCAGGATCTTGAAATGCTTCTTACGAAGCCACTCCTTCGTTGCCCGGGCGGTGTGTTTGGGATCATTGTCATGCTGAAAGACCCAGCCACGTTTCATCTTCGATGCCCTTGCTGATGGAGGTTTTCACTCAAAATCTCACAAATACATGGCCCCATTCATTCTTTCCTTTACACGGATCAGTCGTCCTGGTACCTTTGCAGAAAAACAGCCCCAAAGCATGATGTTTCCACCCCCATGCTTCACAGTAGGTATGGTGTTCTTTGGATGCAACTCAGCATTCTTTGCCCTCCAAACACAACGAGTTGAGTTTAACCAAAAAGTTCTATTTTGGTTTCATTTGACCATATAACATTTTCCCAATCTTCTTGTGGATCATCCAAATGCTCTCTAGCAAACTTCAGACGGGCCTGGACATGTACTGGCTTAAGCAGGGGGACACGTCTGGCACTGCAGGATTTGAGTCCCTGGCGGCGTAGTGTGTTACTGATGGTAGGCTTTGTTACTTTGGTCCCAGCTCCCTGCAGGTCATTCACTAGGTCCCCCCGTGTGGTTCTGGGATTTCTGGTTCTTGTGATCATTTTGACCCCACGGGGTGAGATCTTGCGTGGAGCCCCAGATCGAGGGAGATTATCAGTCTTGTATGTCTTCCATTTCCTAATAATTGCTCCCACAGTTGATTTCTTCAAACCAAGCTGCTTAACTATTGCAGATTCAGTCTTCCCAGCCTGGTGCAGGTCTACAATTGTTTCTGGTGTCCTTTGACAGCTCTTTGGTCTTGGCCATAGTGGAGTTTGGAGTGTGACTGTTTGGGATTGTGGACAGGTGTCTTTTATACTGATAAGTTCAAACAGGTGCCATTAATACAGGTAACGAGTTTAGGACAGAGGAGCCTCTTAAAAAATAAGTTACAGGTGTGTGAGAGCCAGAAATCTTGCTTGTTTGTAGTGGACCAAATACTTATTTTCCACCATAATTTGCAAATAAATTCATAAAAAATCCTACAATGTGATTTTCTGGATTTGTTTTCTTCTCATTTTGTCTGTCATGGTTGAAGTGTACCTATGATGAAAATTACAGGCCTCTCTCATCTTTTTAAGTGGGAGAACTTGCACAATTGGTGGCTGACTAAATACTTTTTTGCCCCACTGTACATGGCAAACAGTCATGCACACATTCACAACTGCATAATAGACATTGTTATGCAGTAACAACTTACCTTGATTCGGGTGATATGTTCACTAAAGGTTTGAATGTCTCTTGCAAATATACTTCTGTGGAGAGGGACGATGGGAGTTCAACGTTCGGTACATCTAGTTTAATGTTATAATATAAACCAGAGCTCTTTACATACCTCTCCATGTCTCAAGCTTATGATCTTCCAACTCATATATTTGCACCTATAAAACAACACAACTATATAGATATAAAAAATAAAAAACACACACACACACACACAATACAGAACTACAGAAATCCATCATAGGTTTCAAATGTTGAACAAACATAACGCAACATGGTTTCGTCAACTCAAACTTTACCAACGGTGACTTGTAGTATCTGTGTAGTATGATGATGAAGTCGGTGATTGTCAACATTCCTGAAATGAGAAGACATGTATGCCTTCAGAATGACTAACGGTTGTCATGAAGCTGTCGTAAAGCTTTAGGTTGCTAACGGACTTCATGTCAACAAATCACGCTCGACTGGCCAGGACTCGTAACAAAAGTGACTAACATCGTATTTAAATCTGGAGATAATTGTTATCTGGGTCGTTCCACCAAATACCTTTTGGGTAATATAGCTTCATCTAAATAATAAAAAAGAGCACATGTACAACTTAATTAAAAAACACGTTTTCCCATCTCAACAGGTTAAATAAAAATTACTATAGTAAGTTCCTAAGTGTCAAATAAAGTGTCCGGGTTGACCGTAACAGCATTGACCGTAACAGGGTTGACCGTAACAGCATTGACCGTAACAGCGTTGACCGTAACAGCGTTGACCGTAACAGCGTTGACCGTAACAGGGTTGACCGTAACAGGGTTGACCGTAACAGGGTTGACCGTAACAGGGTTGACCGTAACAGGGTTGACCGTAACAGGGATGCCAATTTCATCTTACATCAGCCATGAGTTCCCTCGTGACAGGGGGAATGGAAGCTTGTTATGTGCAACAGGGATGGGCAATTGAATGCAAACTTAACAACAAAAAAGACGTATTGATAAAACATTTGTAGCCTGTCTAGCTATGGGTAACAGAGAGTTGACGTGTTGTGCTCGACCCATTCAGTTTCACACCACAAAACACCAGAAATGGCCAAAAAGAGTAGAACCAGTTCACCAAATTTTATTCATGTTGTCTAATCTTATGTGGTCTATAAATCAAATAAAACTTTATCTGTCTTGTACACATAATTAGCAGATGTTATCGCAGGTGCAGCAAAATTCTTATGTTTCTAGCTCCAACAATGCAGTATACAGTACCTAACAATACTCACAAATTCCAGACATTTAAGAAAGAAATTCAAAAGTTTGGACACACCTACTCATTCAAGAGTTTTTCTTTATTTGTATTATTTTTTTATTGTAGCATAATAGTGAAGACATTGAAACTATGAAATAACAAATATGGAATCATGTAGTAACCAAAAAAAGTGTTCAACAAATCTAAATATATTTTAGATTTTGGATTCTTCAAATTAGCCAACCTTTGCCTTGATGACAGCTTTGCACACTCTTGACATTCTCTCAACCAGCTTCATGAGTAATGCTTTTCCAACAGTCTTGAAGGAGTTCCCACATATGCTGAGCACTTGTTGGCTGCTTTTCATTCACTCTGCGGTCCAACTCATCCCAAACCATCTCAATTGGGTTGAGGTCGGGTGATTGTGGAGGCCAGGTCATCTGATGCAGCACTCTCTTTCTTGGTCAAATAGCCCTTACACAGCCTGGAGGTGTGTTGGGTCAAATCAAATCAAAGTTTATTTGTCACGTGCGCCGAATACCACAGACCTTACAGTTAAATGCTTAGTTACAGGCTCTAACCAATAGTGCAAAAAAAGCTGTTAGGTGAACAATAGGTAAGTAAAGAAAAATAACAACAATAAAAAGACAGTGAAAAACAGTAGCGAGGCTATATACAGTAGCGAGGCTATAAAAGTAGCGAGGCTACATACAGGCACTGGTTGGTCGGCCCAATTGAGGTAGTATGTACATGAATGTATAGTTAAAGTGACTGTGCATATTTGATAAACAGAGTAGCAGCAGTGTAAAAAGAGGGGTTGGGGGAGGCACACAATGCAAATAGTCCGGGTAGCCATTTGATTATCTGTTCAGGAGTCTTATGGCTTGGGGGTAAAAACTGTTGAGAAGCATTTTTGTCCTAGACTTGGCACTTCGGTACCGCTTGCCATGCGGTAGTAGAGAGAACAGTCAGACTTTTTCCTACTGAAAAACAAATGATAGTCCCACTAAGCGAAAACCAGATGGGATGGCGTATCGCTGCAGAATGCTGTGGTAGCCATGCTGGTTAAGGGTGCCTTGAATTCCAAATAAATCACTGACAGTGTCACCAGCAAAGCACCCCCACACCATCACACCTCCTCCTCCAAGCTTCACGGTGGGAACCACACATGCGGAGAACATCCGTTCACCCACACCGCGCCTCAAAGACACGGCGGCTGGAAGCAAAAATCTCAAATTTGCACTCATCAGACCAAATGACAGATTTCCACCAGTCTAATGTCCATTGCTCATGTTTCGTGGCCCAAGCAAGTCTCTTCTTCTTATTGGTGTCGTTTAATAGTGTTTTTTTTGCAGCAATTTGACCATGAAGGCCTGATTCACACAGTCTCCTCTGAACAGTTCATGTTGAGATGTGTCTGTCATTTGAACTCTGTGAAGCTATTATTTGGGCTGCAATTTCTGAGGCTGGTAGCTCTAATGAACGTATAGGTAACTCTGTGTCTTCCTTTCCTGTGGCGGTCCTCATGAGAGCCAGTTTCATCATAGTGCTTAATGGTTTTTGCGACTGCACTTGAAGAAACATTCAAAGTTCTTGAAATGTTCCGGATTGACTGACCTTCATGTCTTAAAGTAAGGATGGACAGTCGTTTCTATTTGGTTATTTGAGCTGTTCTTGCCATAATATGGACTTGGTCTTTTACCAAATAGGGATATCTTCTGTATACCAGCCCTACCTTGTTACAGCACAACTGATTGTCTCAAACGCATTAAGGAAAGAAATTCCACAAATTAACTTTTATCAAGGCACACCTGTTAATTGAAATGCATTCCAGGTGACTTCCCCATGAAGGTGGTTGAGAGCATGCAAAGCTGGCATCAATGCAAAGGGTGGCTACTTTGAAGAATCTCAAATAGAAAATATATTTAGATTTGTTTTACTTTTTTTTAAACTTACTACATGATTCCATATGAATTATTTCATAGTTTTGATGTCTTCACTATTATTCTACAATGTAGAAAATTGTACAAATAAAAAAAAACTTGAATGAGTAAATGTGTCCAAACCTTTGACTGGCACTATATCTATCTATATACAGTGCCTTGCGAAAGTATTCGGCCCCCTTGAACTTTGCGACCTTTTGCCACATTTCAGGCTTCAAACATAAAGATATAAAACTATTTTTAGTTTGTGAAGAATCAACAACAAGTGGGACACAATCATGAAGTGGAACGACATTTATTGGATATTTCAAACTTTTTTAACAAATCAAAAACTGAAAAATTGGGCCTGCAAAATTATTCAGCCCCTTTACTTTCAGTGCAGCAAACTCTCTCCAGAAGTTCAGTGAGGATCTCTGAATGATCCAATGTTGACCTAAATGACTAATGATGATAAATACAATCCACCTGTGTGTAATCAAGTCTCCGTATAAATGCACCTGCACTGTGATAGTCTCAGAGGTCCGTTAAAAGCGCAGAGAGCATCATGAAGAACAAGGAACACACCAGGCAGGTCCGAGATACTGTTGTGAAGAAGTTTAAAGCCGGATTTGGATACAAAAAGATTTCCCAAGCTTTAAACATCCCAAGGAGCACTGTGCAAGCGATAATATTGAAATGGAAGGAGTATCAGACCACTGCAAATCTACCAAGACCTGGCCGTCCCTCTAAACTTTCAGCTCATACAAGGAGAAGACTGATCAGAGATGCAGCCAAGAGACCCATGATCACTCTGGATGAACTGCAGAGATCTACAGCTGAGGTGGGAGACTCTGTCCATAGGACAACAATCAGTCGTATATTGCACAAATCTGGCCTTTATGGAAGAGTGGCAAGAAGATAGCCATTTCTTAAAGATATCCATAAAAAGTGTTGTTTAAAGTTTGCCACAAGCCACCTGGGAGACACACCAAACATGTGGAAGAAGGTGCTCTGGTCAGATGAAACCAAAATTGAACTTTTTGGCAACAATGCAAAACATTATGTTTGGCGTAAAAGCAACACAGCTGAACACACCATCCCCACTGTCAAACATGGTGGTGGCAGCATCATGGTTTGGGCCTGCTTTTCTTCAGCAGGGACAGGGAAGATGGTTAAAATTGATGGGAAGATGGATGGAGCCAAATACAGGACCATTCTGGAAGAAAACCTGATGGAGTCTGCAAAAGACCTGAGACTGGGACGGAGATTTGTCTTCCAACAAGACAATGATCCAAAACATAAAGCAAAATCTACAATGGAATGGTTCAAAAATAAACATATCCAGGTGTTAGAATGGCCAAGTCAAAGTCCAGACCTGAATCCAATCGAGAATCTGTGGAAAGAACTGAAAACTGCTGTTCACAAATGCTCTCCATCCAACCTCACTGAGCTCGAGCTGTTTTGCAAGGAGGAATGGGAAAAAATTTCAGTCTCTCGATGTGCAAAACTGATAGAGACATACCCCAAGCGACTTACAGCTGTAATCGCAGCAAAAGGTGGCGCTACAAAGTATTAACTTAAGGGGGCTGAATAATTTTGCACGCCCAATTTTTCAGTTTTTGATTTGTTAAAAAAGTTTGAAATATCCAATAAATGTCGTTCCACTTCATGATTGTGTCCCACTTGTTGTTGATTCTTCACAAAAAACTACAGTTTTATATCTTTATGTTTGAAGCCTGAAATGTGGCAAAAGGTCGCAAAGTTCAAGGGGGCCGAATACTTTCGCAAGGCACTGTATATATATATATACATTTGGAACTCAGTTGGGGTTTCAATTTGAGAGTTAGAATAGTAGAATACACAAGGTGCAATTTCAAAACTTGGTTGTGCAACATCAGTTTTACTCTTGTTGTGTCACTCACTGACAGTCATTCAATTAGCCCATGTCAATTAACATGTTTTAGATGGGTAAATTAGTCTAGAGTCTAGCCAGCTATCTAAACATGTAATAATCATAGAGGAATTACCGACAGGGCCTGCAGGAACCCCATTCATTTTGTTAGTCTCACTCAGATAAGTTTTCAATATTGCAATATGTGTAGAATTGTAGGAAATTAGCTGTAAAACTGGAACAACTAAAAAGTTTTTAATTCTGGTGCTGAGTTAATGTGTAGTGGCTAGCTATATGGCTAACAGGCTGTGTGTTTATAGATCGACTGATGTGAATGACGCTACAGCAACCAATGTGATAATGGCTGGGGTTTTGCTTGTTTTTGCTGTTCTTTGAATTAGTATTTTAAGAATGTTTTAATTGTATAGAAATGCATTAAACGAGCTTCAACTTTCTTCCCGGACCTGACTAAATCTCAGACCCTGGCTATGGCCCTGATATGCATTCATTGGTGGATATAGGTGTTCGCATCAGTGAATGCATTAAGCATGAATGCATTTCATGTGAACGTGTGTCATACACAAAAGGCGTTTCTTACCCACAAAACACTGCCTCTCCGAGTCCCACAGTGGAGCAGCTCGCACCCCATTGGCCACTAAGGCATAGAAAGCCTTTTTCACCTGTGAGAAAAGACCACAATCATGCACAAAAACACATGGATGGCAAGGTTCTGAAGGTGGTGTTGTACATATTGTACAAATGTGGAAGTGTTCAATTGAAATCCAAATCAAACACTAAAGCATTCTGGTTTTAAGGGGTTTCATACTCAGATAAGGGAACTACAACCTTGAGTTTAATAGATTCAGTGGCTGATTACTGTTTAACCATTTTATGAGGCAAATCATTAGCACTAGCAATAGCACTGCTCTCCTCATGGAACATTAACCAAACCCCTCTCAGTGCCTTTCAAACCAAGGAGACACTTCAATGGCCATAAGAATGTCCCTCAGTGGACAAACCTAGTAAGATAAACAAAAGCTATACAGATGCTCAATGTTAGGTTATGGTCAGGCCTACTCAAACGTATTCATACATAGTCTGAATTCTCAACCCTGTGTGTCTGTCTGGGCCTGGCCAGAAAGTGTCTCAGATTGCTGATCTAAGATCAGGTGCCCCGTGTGTCCATGCAGTCTTATCCATTATGATCTAAAACGCAAAAAAAAAAAAAAAAAAATCCTCAATCAGCACTTCTACTTTGAAGCGCTTTTTGAATATGGTCCCTTATCCATGATGGCTCCAAGGTGATGTCAACGTGTAGTCATGTGGAGGAGCTGGGCTTACTTACTTGCAGTCCAGTGTCAAACACAACCAGCTTGGAGCTGGTGGGGACGATGTCATAGCAGCTATGGGACTTCATAAAGCGCATGTAAATGTCACTGTCTGGTTCAGCAGCTGTAAAGACAGACACAAATATTCACACCAAATGTGTATATCGGATCATCTGAATATTCATACTGAACCAATGATGCCACCTCTTGGGCTGGGGGATCCCTTATTCCAACAGAGCATGCAGACAGGACTGCAGAAGGCTTTGCGCTATCACCAGGCAATAGTTGGGTTACGATCAAAACACATCCTGCATAATAAGGCTTCAATGTGAAGGATTGTGATTTTGCAATCAGGATGACACTTGTTGTATTGGTAAAAATGAGCAAAACCGGAGTAATTTAACCTATGAAGCGTCATATTCTGTGAATAGCAACCGGTGTCACCAATGTAATGGAATTAATATTCACATTACAATTCACACCAGCACTTTACAAATCAGCATGCTGCATTCCATATTGAGCCCTGGTCTTCAACTATAAGCGGATACAATTGCAAAAACGACAAATAAATGGCTACGTAACACCATCAAGTAAAATGAAAATGTAGACTAGTCGACTACGTAAATGCACTTACCAACACCATCATCGTCTAGTTCAAGTTTCTCCAGCATGCCTTCGAATAAACCGTAGAAATTCTGTAAGAATAAGAGACAGTCAAGAACGCGCTCCAAACCTACCACAATATGACATCAGACGCACGCTTTCAGGCGCACAACCACTCGCCGTTTGGCAAAGTTAAGATTAAAATAACAATATACATTCAATAACTGATCCCACTTTACACCATGACAAAATCATCTATCTTTTTGAGAGACTTCCAGTAGGCTAAATGTCCTTGCGCAAAGGCAACATTAAGAAAAGCAAGCCCCGTCTGTCTGACAATGACAAAACGTACGTACTGCGTGCAACTCATTCAATTGCCCTTGTCCAAGTTTCTACTGTAGACTGTGGGCAATTCATATCTGGAGCACTGTGCCTGCCAGTAACTGTAATGGCACATTATTAGTAGACTACACACCCCTTAACTCTGTATTAGTGGAACATTCCTAAATGTATTTGGCTGCAATCAAGCAGCCAATGCCTACAGTAGGATCATACTACTGAATAAAACAAAGGAGAGTACCGGAAGTCTTCCGGATAAAAAACGAAGCAAAAATATTTTTATTTAAAAAAACAGACTGACATAGGCTACGTGTGACAGTGTATCTGCTCGGAAGCATATGTTTTTTTTGCGCATTCTGTGGATTGTGAACGACAAGGGAATTCGTTCAATTTGCATTTATTATTATGATCCCGCACTAGAATCCTACATGCGAAACAACCACGGCTTTTCACCATATTAGGAAATCCCTTATGTTGCCAAGCAGCCAGAAGCCAAGGATTCCCCGTCCTTCTCTATGCCCTTAACTTTTTTTGCAAGACATTAAAATGAAACAATTTGCACAATAGAGAATTATTTACGTATATGGGTAGTGCATAAAAATAAATCCGTATGGCAAGGGATGAAGAAGGCTGGCTACTGCACAATGACTAAGACACTGTGCAGAGATAGAGGCTGTGCTGCAGCAAAATAATCCTACAACAAAATACGTCTGTGTACAGTGCTAACATGCAAATATCAATGAGGCAAGTTGCCTTCCTCCCTATCCAACAAAACACTTCATCATGGCACGTACCATGAGCCAAGCCATACGCCATACTGTGCTCTTTGTAGCATATGAGGATTCAAAATCCTTAAAAAAAAAGTTTTTCTTCATCTCCCCTAGACCCTTGATTAGACCCTAATCCAGTGCAGTAGAAGAAACAGCCCTGAAAGATCACCCCTGGCATGTCCAACCAACCCCCCAGAGTCACCCTATACCTCATCGTGACACAGCAATTTTCAGCCTAACCCAGCATCAGCACGGGCATGAATCCCATCCCAATCTGCTGCTGCACTGCCACAGGGAACAGGGAAGGGAACGCGCTGTAGGTAAACACGGGGATGTAAATTAGAGATGGAGGGCTGTTTCATTAACACGCTTCCAGACTGGAAGTGGCAGAGAAGTCATTCCTTTGATTATGGTAAGAGGAGAGCCTGGTGTGTGTTGAGAGAGAGGTGAGGAGAGAGATATACTTATGGCTCATGGTCTTATAGTCAAACAACAAAACCAAAGATGGTGATGAAGTATTGACTTACACTATCAGGGTAGTGTGTGCTATAGCTCAATCAGACAGACAGACAGTTACTTGAAGTATTAGTTTTAAAAAAATATATCACATCCTCAATCAATCAAATACAGTGCCTTCTGAAAGTATTCATACCCCGCAACATTTTGTTGAGTTACAGCCTGAATTCAAAATGTATTAAACAAAACATTCACCCATCTACACACAATACCCCATAATGACAAAGTGAAAATTAGTTTGTTTTAGAAATTTTAGCTAATGTATTGAAAATGAAATACAGAAATATCTCATTTGCATAAGTATTCACATCACTGAGTCAATACACATTAGAATGGAAAGCCGACTGAACCTGTTTTTTCTCTAGGATTTTGCCTGCGTTTAGGTCTATTCAGTTTCTTTTTATCTTAAAAAAAAACTCCCTAGTCCTTGCCAATGACAAGCATACCCATATCCTGATGCAGCCACCACCATGGTTGGAAATATGAAGTGTGGTACTCAGTGATGTGATTTGCCCCAAACATAATGTTTTTTATTCAGGACATTAAGTTTATTTCTTTGACACATTTTTTTTGCAGTTTTACTTCAATGCCTTATTGCAAACAGGATGCATGGTTTGGAATATTTGAATTCTGTACAGGCTTCCTTATTTTCACTTTGTCATTTGGGTTAGGATTGTGGAGTAAGTACAATGTTGTTGATCCATCCTCAGTTATTCTCCTATCACAGCCAAACTAATTGTTTTAAAGTCAACATTGGCCTCATGGTGAAATCCCTGAGCGGTTTCCTTCCTCTCTGGCAACGGAGTTAGGAAGGACACCTGTATCTTTGCAATGACAGGGATTATTGATACACCATCCAACATCAGCTACCACAGCAAGTGAAATCACTGCAACACTTAACAAAGAGCTACAGTCAGATTTAGAATGGATGGCAAGGAATAAGTTAGTTCTAAATATTTGGGACAAGTCATTCACTAAACCCTAAACCTCGACTAAATCTTGTAATGAATAATGTGGAAATTGAGCAAGTTGAGGAGACTAAACTGCCAGGATTGAAAACTGTCATGGTCAAAGCAGACAAGTTGCTAAAATGGGGAGAGGTCTGTACACGGAGAGCTAACATTAATAATAGGCATGTCAATCTCTCCTGGCTCAAAGTAGAGGAGAGCTTGACTTCATCACTACTTGTACTTGTGAGAAGTATTAACATGTTGAATCTTCAAAGTCCCCAAGTCCAGAACAGACTATGGGAGGCGCACAGTACTACATAGTGCCATGACTACATGGAACTCAATTCCACATAAAGTAACTCATGCAGGCAGTAAAAAAAACAGATAAAAATACACCTTTTGTCGGGTGTACACTACATGATTTTGGCCGGCATTTTAGCTGTCCCAGACAAGTTTGTGAGATCGGAGACAAAATCCCCTTGTCATTGCCAACTTGGGGCGCGCGGCCGTCACTCGTTTAATGTGAGCGGGCCAAAGGCACATTTCGTCTTTGAGCAGTCCCAGACGTCCTGATATTTTCAAACAGGTTTGATTTTAATTGGCACAAAATCTGCAACGCTCTTGTAGTATGAGATATGCAACGACATGTTTTGAGAACGGTAATCAGCAATAGCCAATGACAGCTCGCCAGAGAAGAAGCCAGTGAGATGACGTTGTTTCGCTTCACCCAGAATGTGGAGACTCTCGAGCAGGAGTGATGACTACTACCAGTATGTGTTTGTACTTGCCTTCAAACAAAGCCAAAATGACAAATCGTTACAGCTCTGAAGTTCACAAGCAATGCTATTCAATTCAAAATGTTGGCTAGATATTTCAAAGCTGTATGGCAAGCGTGAATGTCTGACTGAATGTTTATGAGGCTGCTTTGAGCAACAGCTTGTAGCTACGTAAATCGAATCACATCATAGATTTTGCCAGACAGCATGGCATCGAGAATCCAAGTGAAGAATCTTGTAGTGTGTGATCACCGTCTGTGCCAGATCGTTTAGTGTGCGCACCACTACGTAGGCAACACACAAAAAACTACAGGAATCGCGCTCTCTGCAGCTGATGTGAGTAAGACCTTTAGACGGGTCAACATTCACAAGGCCACAGGGCCAGACCGATTACCAGGATGTGTACAGCGAGCATGCGCTGACCAACTAGCAAGTGTCTTCACTGACATTTTCAACCTGTCCCTGTCCGAGTCTATAATACCAATATGTTTTAAGCAGATCACCATAGTGCCTCTGCCCAAGAACACTAAGGTAACCTGCCTAAATGACTACCGACCAGTAGCTCTCACGTCTGTAGCCATGAAGTGCTATGAATGGCTGGTCATGGCTCACATCAACACCATCATCCCAGAAACCCAAGACCCACTCCAATTTGCATAACGCCCCCACAGATGATGCAGTCTCTATTGCACTCCACACTGCCCTTTCCCACCTGGACAAAAGAACACCTATGTGAGAATGCCATTGACTACAGCTCAGCGTTCAACACCATAGTGCCCTCAAAGCTCATCAATAAGCTAAGGACCCTGGGACTAAACACCTCCTTCTGCAACTGGATCCTGGACTTCCTGACGGGCCGCACCCAGGTGGTAAGGGTAGGTAACAACACATCCGCCACGCTGATCCTAAACACAGGGGCCCCTCAAGGGTGCGTGCTCAGTTCCCTCCTGTACTCCCATGACTGAATGGCCAAGCACGACTCCAACACCATCATTAAATTTGCTGATGACACAACAGTGGTAGGCCTGACAACAACGAGACAGCCTATAGGGAGGAGGTCAGAGACCTGGCCATGTAGTGCTCAACGTGATCAAGAGAATGATTGTGGACTACAGGAAAATGAGGACCGAGCATGCCCCCATTCTCAGACAGGGCTGCAGTGGAGCAGGTTGAGAGCTTCAAGTTCCTTGGTGTCCACATCACCAACAACTAACATGGTTCAAGCACACCATGACAGTCGTGAAGAGGGCACGACAAAGCCTATTGCCCCTCAGGAAACTAAAAAGATTTGGCATGGGTCCTGAGATCCTCAAAAGGTTCTACAGCGGCACGATCGAGAGCATCCTGAGTCGTGCTTGGTTGCATCACTGCCTGGTATGGCAACTGCTCAGCCTCTGACCGTAAGGCACTAGAGGGTAGTTGCATACGGCCCAGTACATCACTGGGGATAAGCTTCCTGCCATCCAGGACCTCTATACCAGGCGGTGTCAGAGGAAGGCCCTAAAAACTGTCAAAGACTCCAGCCACCCCAGTCAAACTGTTCTCTCTGCTACCGCACTGCAAGTGGTACCGGAGCGCCAAGTCTAGGTCCAAGAGGCTTCTAAACAGCTTCTACCCCTAAGACTCCTGAACATCTAATCAAATGGCTAACCAGACTACTCGCATTGCTCAACTCCACTGCCACTCTCTGTTGTCATCTATGCATAGTCACTTTAATGAACTCTACCTACATGTACATACTACCTCAACTAAGCGGTCCCCGGCACACTGACTCTGTACTGGCACACCCCTGTGTATATTGTTATTTTTTACTGCTGCTCTTTAATTACTTGTTGCTTTTATCTCTAATTATGATGCATATTTTTTTGAAACTTCTCTGTTGGTTAGGGGTTCGTAAGTAAGCATTTCACTGTAAGGTCTACACCTGTTGTATTTGGCGCGCATGATTAATTTGATTTGATTTGAGGAAAGACGGCCGTTTAAAGTAAGAGGCTCAGCAATGTTAGAATTGTGAAAGTCGTGTAGTGTCCACCCGGCTTAGTGGAACAGCGGGGACTACGAAGAGACACACACAGGCATAGACACACGCATAGACACACATGATAACATACGCACGATACACACATGTACACATGGATTTTGTGATGTAGAGTAGTGGCCTGAGGGTCCACAATGTGTTGTGAAATCTGTTGTATTATAATGTTTTTAAAATTGTATAACTGCCTTCATTTTGCTGAACCCTAGGAAGAGTAGATGCTGCCTTGGCAACAGCTAATGGGGATCCATAATAAATACAAATGCAGTCACTGTCTACCTCTACTGTACCTACACAGTAGAAATCCTCCTGCATTGTGCCTGTTCCCAAAAACTCCAAGAGACAGAGCTAAACAACGTCAGGCCTGTTGCACTCACTTCTCAGTTGATGAAGGCGTTTGAGAGAGTGGTCCTTGCACAACTTAAGCAGCAGGTGCAGGGGTTTCTTGACTCCCTGCAGTTTGCCAACCAGGCCAAGATAGGTGTGGAAGATGCACTTGGAGAGAGCAGTTCGCATTATGCTATTAGAGTTTTCCAGTGCCTTCCAACAATATCCAAGCCAATCTTCTAGCCTGCAAACCACAGGTCATGCAGTTACATCCTTCCACCATCACCTGGTTCATGGACTACCTCACTGACAGGCCGCAACAGGTCAGACAACAGAACCACTCGGTCTCAGAAACCATCATCACTAACACAGGTGCCACAAAAGTGAAGGTTCTGTCTCCATTCCTCTTCACCCTCTACACAGCAGACAGCCGGCCCGCCCAAGCCTCCTGTCACCATTCCTCTTCACCCTCTACACAGCAGACAGCCGGCACGCCCAAGCCTCCTGTCACCATTCCTCTTCACCCTCTACACAGCAGACAGCCGGCACGCCCAAGCCTCCTGTCACCTACAAACGTTTTCAGATGATTCAGGCATTGTAGGCTACATCACGAAGGATGATGACTCCCTACACAGGGAGGAAATATCCTCATTTGTGGCACGGCGCATCTAAAACCACCTGGAGCTTTTAATGCGTCTAAAACCAAAGAGCTGATAGACTTCAGGAGGAAGAAGGAGCGCATCTCCTGTGATCATCACTGTGGAAAGGGTGGACTCGTACAAATACCTGGGGGTGGTGATTGACGGTAAGCAGCAGTGGAAAGAGAACACCTCCATGGTTTTTCAAAAAAGCTCAGTAAAGGCTATTCTTTTTGAGGAAGCTCAGATCCTTTGATGTCTGCTCAAAAATGCTCCAAATGTTTTTTTAATAGCGTTGTGTCTAGTGTCCTGTTTTACAGCGTAATCTGCTCGGGGGGCTAACATCATTAGAGACAGGCTAAACAAAATCACAAAGAAGACTGGATCTACCATTAGCACCCACCAGGACAATCTAGAGCCCATCCTGGATAAGAGGATCCTCAAAAAGCTCAGCAGTATAGAGGCCAACACTAGCTACCTCCACAGTATCTGCCTGGAGCATTGCAGTTTGATGGCAGACATAAATCCTTTTTACCATATGCTATGAGGCTTTTTAACACGAACACTTCATTTTTATATTCATTGATGATGTGCTGCTCTTAGTGTCTGTGTGTTCTTGTTGTGTTTTTATGGTGTATTTATTGGTAATATATCTATTGGCTGGTGCAACAAAAATGTTCCTCTGGGGGATTAATAAAGTACTATCTTACCTCTTATCTTAAAGACATCAGTCTTGTTAAACTATGTAGAATTTATTTTTAAACAACAACATTTTCCTAGGTCCCTCAAATAAAAGAAAAATCAGGCTGGTGTTGTATTTAATAACAATAATTGAAAGGGGGGGGGGGGGGGGGGGGGGCATTAAACAATGTGAAAAAGGGTGCCCTGGGGGAAAAAGGTTGGCAACCCCCGGTCTAGGAGACTCACAGAAAATCACCTCAGCTTCTCCCTTACACCACTTTTCCTCGGCAACCCTGCAATATTGCTTCACTGCACAATCAATTATCACTGCCACTAACACACAGTCTAAACCAGCAGTTGGTGTAGTAGGTAGTAAGAGGTATCACTCACTGGCTGTGATGTAGCTTGGGGCAGTGGAAAGGCGTAGGGTATCGGAGAGGAAGAGGGCTTGGCAGAGGTGGGCAGGCTGAGGCGCTGTCCGGTGTCTGGTGGGGGTGATGAGAGGGAGCGGCCCAGACGTTCAGGGACACTCTGGTGAACCTCCTGGGGGAACAGCATGGACTGGCTAGGGGCCTGGGTGGGGGTGCTGGGTGGGGTGGGGGAAGACGAGAGGCCGGAGACTGTGGAGGAAAAACAAAGACCAGAGAAAGGATTAGCAGTTAGCACTGGTCTACACAGGCCTGTCATTTATACATGGAGTTTCCCTAGACATCTCCTGTAGTGCTGTTGCAATGTTCACAGTCAATCTCAACTCAATTATGTCCTTTCTGATTGGGATATACTGTACCCTTTCAACATAGTTTGTGCTTGTCACATGATACTGTAATAGTGGAGTGGCTCCCCAAGATATTTTGCTTTTCAGAACAATATTGATTGGACTATCATTAAGTATCCTCATTTATCATCAGCAAAGCTGATGGGTCAATAATGCTTGATTCCTCCAGATGAATCATCTGAATTGAGCTTGCTGATGGGATTTTCCATTCACATCATGTGTGGTTAAGTGCTGCCAGGGCCTGGAAACCTGCCAAGAAAATAATGAAAATATCCAGCCCACCCTGTCCCTAAAGAACAGCAATCAATTGATTTCAGTGGATCACTGCAGTGCAAGCAAAGCTTGTGAGTCCTATGACAACTACAGTAGACCTATTTGAATGTACTGTATGTAGGTTGTCAGGAACGGGTTGGACCAACACACAGTATCAGAGAACATCTTCGAATACCTAAAAAATGTATCCAAAGCTGGTTCAAATTTCAATCAAATAAATGTGAAGAACATCTATATTCTGGCAATTAACAATAGAGTGGAATATAGTTATCGATCCATCCTTCCTCTATTCCTAGCTTCATGTACTACTACCACTACCACTGTGCCATTACCCAGCCTTGATGATGTGTATCATATCATAAATCAGTGAAGAGATACAGGTAAATGCCAAAATAAAGCATCTTAGTAGGGCTTTGGGCCACCACGAGCCGCCAGAACAGCTTCAATGCGCATTATAGATTCTACAAGTGTCTGGAACTCTATTGGAGGGATATGACCCCATTCTTCCACTAGAAATTCTATCATTTGGTGTTTTCTTGATGGAAAAACGCTGTCTTAGGCACCATTCCAGAATCTCCCATAAGTTTTCATTTGGGTTGAGATCTGGTGACTGAGACACACACACATGCAATCACACACACACACACCCTTTAAACCCCCTATTCTCCTTTGAGACCCCTCTTTCAAAGTCACTGAGACTTCTTCTTCTATGGTAGCCAAAATAATGGGCAACTGGGCATGTTTATACATGACCCTAAGCAGGATGGGCTGTGAATCGGTTAATTAACTCAGGAACCACACCTGTGTGGAACCACCTGCTCTCAATATACTTTGTATCCCTCATTTACTCAAGAGTTCCCTTATTTTGGCAGTTATCGGTATCTAGTGTACAGTATACCATAAAGAACTAACAGTGATTCAGCCTGGCCATAGTATTATTGGACAGCTGCCTGAGAGGCTAGCAGGCTCCTGTTCTGGCAGTGTCTGTCAGGTCGAGGCTGCCGCTTGATCACATGACAGCCCTCACATGGCCCTCAGCAGTCACAACCCAGCACGGGGAACGGGTTGACATATGACACCCACCCACACACATGGCCTGAGCCCCACCCTGCTGACATATTTCTGAGGCCACACTTCCAGTGACGTGGGTGATGCGTACCGAGTGGTTCACATTTCCTCCACTAGACCATGGGACTGCCATGGGACTCATCTCCAGTAACTTATCAACAACTTCACTTTGACATTCAAGTCACCACTCACTGATCTATCACATCACCTATAGAACTATAAGTCATAACTGCCTTATGAAGGCACACTGTCGTAACAGCGGAGGTGATTAGGGATTACTTGAACCGAAATGTAAATTGTTCAAGCAAACTAAATGATGTTTGATCTGAAAAACGACCACTTCCCAGGTTGCATTACACAGCAGAAACATAAATAAAGATTTTTTTTGCTAGAAGACTGATTAGTCTATCAAATAACCTTGCTTGCATTATTTCTGATCACCCTTTTTTTTACCAACCCAAATGGTTGGAGGATCTGGTGGAAAACATTGCAATTCAATATTCAGTTGAAGTCGGAAGTTTACATACACCTTAGCCAACTACATTTATACTCGGTTTTTCCACAATTCCTGACATTTAATCGTAGTTAAAATTCCCTGTCTTAGGTCTATTAGGATCAACATTTTATTTTAAGAATGTGAAATGTCAGAATAATAGTAGAGAGAATGATTTATTTCAGCTTTGATTTCTTTCATCACATTCCCAGTGGGTCAGAAGCTCAATTAGTATTTGGTAGCTTTGCCTTTAAATTGTTTAACTTGGGTCAAACGTTTCGGGTAGCCTTCCACAAGCTTCCCACAATAAGATGGGTGAATTTTGGCCCATTTATCCTGACAGAGTTGGTGTAACTGAGTCAGGTTTGTAGGCCTCCTTGCTCGCACACGCTTTTTCAGTTTTGCCCACAGATTTTCTATAGGATTGAGGTTAGGGCTTTGTGATGGCCACTCCAATACCTTGACTTTGTTGTCCTTAAGCCATAACTTTGGAAGTATGCTTGGGGTCATTGTCCATTTGGAAGACCCATTTGCGACCAAGCTTGAACTTCCTGACTGATGTCTTGAGATGTTGCTTCAATATATCCACAATTATCCTCCCTCATGATGCCATCTATTTTGTGAAGTGCACCAGTCCCAACTGCAGCAAAGCACCCCCACAACATGATGCTGCCACCCCCGTGCTTCACGGTTGGGATGGTGTTCTTCAGCTGGCAAGCCTCCCCTTTTTTCCTTTGATTGTCATTATGGCTAAACAGTTATATTTTTGTTTCATCAGACCAGAGGACCTTTCTCCAAAAAGTACGATCTTTGTCTCCATGTGCAATTGCAAATCGTAGTCTGGCTTTTTTATGGCGGTTTTGGAGCAGTCACTTCTTCCTTGCTTAGTGGCCATTCAGGTTATGTCGATATAGGACTTGTTTTACTGTGAATATAGATACATTCGTACCTGTTTCCTCCAGCATCTTCACAAGGTTCTTCGCTGTTGTTAACTGATTTTGATTTGCACTTTTCGCACCAAAGTACATTCATCTCTAGGAGACAGAACGCATCTCCTTCCTGAGTGGTATGACGGCTGCGTGGTCCCATGGTGTTTATACCTGCGTACTATTGTTTGTACAGATGAACATGGTACCTTCAGGCATTTGACAATTTCTCCCAAGGATGAACCAGACTTATGGAGGTCTACCATTTTTTTCCTGAGGTCTTGGCCGATTTCTTTTGATTTTCCCATGATGTCAAGCAAAGAGGCACCGAGTTTGAAGGTAGGCCTTGAAATACATCCATAGGTACAACTCCAATTGACTCAAATTATCTCAATTAGCCTATCAGAAGCTTCTAAAGCTATGACATAATTTTCTGGAATTTTCCAAACTGTTTAAAGGCACAGTCAACTTAGTGTATGTAAACTTCTGACCCACTGGAATTGTGATACAGTGAATTATAAGTGAAATAATCTGTCTGTAAACAATTGTTGGAAAAATGACTTGTGTCATGCACAAAGTAGATGTCCTAACCGACTTGCCAACACTATAGTTTGGTAACAAGAAATTTGTGGAGTGGTTGAAAAACAAGTTTTAATGACTCCAACCTAAGTGTATGTAAACTTCTGACTTCAACTGTATATATGTGTGCACACACACACACACACACACAAAAGTGATATTCAAAGATTTTACTGAGTTACAGTTCATATGAGGAAATCAGTCAATTGAAAAATTTCACATGACTGGGAATACAGATATGCATCTGTTGATCACAGATACCTTAAATTTAAATAAAATAAATAAATAAATTTAAAAATTTAAAAAAATGGGCCTCAGTCATGGATTCCCCCGGTACTGCTGTTCATTCCATTCACCAGCTCCGGAGGTCAATGTCACCATCTTTCTAGATGTCACTGAATTGGATCATTACCACCAACCCCGGACTGTCTTGTCTGATTACACACACCTGGTTCCCATTCCCCCTGATTAGTACGTGTATGTACTCTGTTCCCCATTGTCCTGGTTGATTATTGTTCCATGTCCGTTGGTCTTGTGAGTACCTGTGCTCTGTTGTATCGGGTTGTGTGTTACTGTGCGCTTGTTATTACGGGTCTCATCCAGTGTATTTATTAGAGTTTTACACCTCGCCCTTTGTTTGGTTCACATCCCTGTGTTATATATATACAGTGCCTTGCGAAAGTATTCGGCCCCCTTGAACTTTGCGACCTTTTGCCACATTTCAGGCTTCAAACATAAAGATATAAAACTGTTTTTTTTGTGAAGAATCAACAACAAGTGGGACACAATCATGAAGTGGAACGACATTTATTGGATATTTCAAACTTTTTTCAAACAAATCAAAAACTGAAAAATTGGGCGTGCAAAATTATTCAAAAGGTCGCAAAGTTCAAGGGGGCCGAATACTTTCGCAAGGCACTGTATACACACACACACACACACACACACACACACACACACACACACACACACACACACACACACACACACACACACACACGTGTTTGTTTTGGGGTTTGTCCCATTCATGTTCATGTATGCCATTTTGGGTAGTGAAATTTTAAAAAACTTTCGTATTCCTGCGCCTGTCTCCAATCATTATACAACGACACTTACAATGGACCTCAGGATCTCTTCACGATATTGCCATCGATAAAATGCAATTGTGTTCACTGTCTGTAGATTATGCCTGCACATACCATAACCCCACTGCCAAATTCCCTCAAAAAAATGACATTGAAGGCAGCTTATGGTAGAGAAATTAACATTAAATTATCTGGCAACAACTCTGGAGGACATTCCTGCAGTCAGCATGCCAATTGCACGCTCCCTCAAAACTTGAGACATCTTTGGGATTGTGTTGTGTGACAAAACTGCACATTTCAGCGTTGCCTTTTATTGTCCCCAGCACAAGGTGAACCTGTGTAATGATTATGCTGTTTAATCAGCTTCTTGATATGCCACACCTGGCCGGTGGAAGGATTATCTTGGCAAAGGCAAAATGCTCACTAACAGGGATGTAAACAAATTTGTGCACAACATTTGATAGAAATAAGCTTTTTGTACATATGGAACATTTCTGGGATCTTTGATTTCAGCTCATGAAACATGTGACCAACACTTTACATGTTGCGTTAATATTTTTGTTCAGTGTACATACAGTCTCCTATTTTTACTGGACCTCAAGTACGTCGTCAATTCAACCAATCCCTCTAATCTTAATTCCCCCCACAGATATCCACAGACTAACACATTTTTTCCCAGTATATTACCATTTTACAATACATCCTTATATTTTACTGTCTTACGAAGGTCTTGAACCGCTCTACTCGTACCATTTCTACAGAGATTGCACTAAAAATGAATACTTGACTTTTAAGAGTATAATCACATTTCCCATTGTTTGATCATGGTTTTTCAGATTTCCTTATAGTACTGTTGTAGGTCCATCTGAACACAGACATGACTTAAAACCCCTTCTGGACCTGACTCCAAAGACGAAAAGAGATGAACTACTGATCCTGTTTCCTCGTGGCAGAGTCTGCACAGGGCTGACTGTTCAATGCCCAATATATTGAGCAGTCTTTTTGTAGCGAAAATATCATAATTTATATTGAAAATAATGGATCGATGCGTCAAATGTTATTTTGTACATCAGTTCATAATCCCGACGTTGGGACTATAAAAATGTTCCCAACTATCTTGCATTTTATGCGGTATAGTTGTCAAACCTCTCGACCTTAAGTGAAACTGACATATTTTATGATTTATACTAGTCATTTTAAGCCATGCATGGTTTTGGATTGGTGTCATACAAACTAATTCACTACCTTCTCTTTTGAGTACTTGTTATAATTCTAATTTTATGGCTGTGTATAGAACCCCCTAGTAAACCATACAGCGCACACACTGACTTCTGCTTCTACTGCGTTCAAATAAAAGAGACGGAATCCTAAATGGAAGTTACATTCAAAAGTAAACCGATATACCATCTAATGAAAGCTCAACTTCATTGAAGAGGATAAATCTGCACAGGCATTCGTCGTGTCACACAAAAACACATCTCCACTATCTCCTGACATTTAGCTGGCTAATACCAGCCCTCTCTTCAGTCGTTTTGGTGTCTTATTTTAGTTATGCTGTTGTGGCACATTCCGTAGGAGAAGATAACACAGAGGGACAGCAGGGAGGGAGGCCCTCCTCACCAAACACACAGGGAGGGGAGGGGGAATACACCACATGGGGTACCGAAGTCATCTATACCAGTGTTTCTTAACCTCTCCAGGGGTGGGCAACACCAGTCCTCCAGGGCCTGATTGGTATCACAGTTTTGCCCCAGCCCCAGCTAACACAACTGACTCCAATCACCTAATCATGATCTTCAGTTTAGAATGGCATTTGATTAATCATCTGTGTTTACTAGGGATGGAGGAAAAGTGTGACACCAATCAGGCCCCTCGAGGACTGGAGTTGCCCACCCCTGCGTCTAGTCCATGGACCATTACTGGCCCATTGGATTTTGCAGACTGGCCCCTCAGTTGGTTAACTGAAACACCCAACAATCAACATCTAATTCAGCATGCCAGATTGTGTAACACTACATTTTGAAAACACTGAAAAGCTTTGTGTATAAAAGGGCAATGGTGAACTAAGACTGTGACGGCATCATATTGGCCAATGTTCTTTCCATTAAGTCTAAGGAGGAAGGCAGGTGTCACAATACTGCTTGGCCTCAACATTAAGCAATCAGTGTTTCTGATATGCAGTGGTGAGGGGCAGATTTCCCTTAGGAGTTTGAAAGGGGTGACTGGGCTGTCAGCCATGTTGGGATATGAGACTGTGGTTTTGAGTGCATCAGCACTATGATCTGACCTGGCTGTCTGATGTACAGTGCATTCGGAATGTATAAAGACCCCTTGACTTTTTCCACATGTTGTTACATTACACTTATTCTAAAATTGATTCAATGTTTTTTGTCCCTCATCAATCCACACACAATATCCCATAATGACAAAACAAAAACAGTTTTTTAGAAATGTTAGCAAATAAAAATAAAACTGAAATACGACATTTATATAAGTATTCAGACCCTTCACATAGTACTTTCTTGAATCACCTTTGGCAGCGATTACAGCCTCAAGTCTTCTTGGGTATGACGTTACAAGCTTGGCACACCTGTATTTGGAGAGATTCTCTCATTCTTCTCTGCAGATCCTCTCAAGCTCTGTCAGGTTGGATGGGGAGCGTTGCTGCACAGCTATTTTCAGGTCTCTCCAGAGATGTTCGCAGTTCTGGTTGGGTCACTCAAGGACATTCAGAGACTTGCCCCGAAGCCACTCCTGCATTGTCTTCGCTGTGTGCTTAGGGTCGTTGTCCTGTTGGAAGGTGAACCTTCACCTCAATCTGAGGTCCTGAGCTGGTTTTCATCAATGATCTCTCTGTACTTTGCTCCGTTCATCTTTGCCTCGATCTTGACGAGTCTCCTAGTCCCTGCCACTGAAAAACATCCCCACAGCACGTTGCCACTGCCACCATGCTTCACCATAGGGATGGTGCCAGGCTTCCTCCATACATTTATTTCACCTTTATTTAACCAGGTAGGCTAGTTGAGAACAAGTTCTCATTTGCAACTGCGACCTGGCCAAGATAAAGCATAGCAGTTCAACACATACAACAACACAGTTACACACATGGCATAAACAAAACATACAGTCAATAATACAGTAGAAAATAGAAAAAGTCTATATACAAATGAGGTAAGAAAATGGAGTGAAGGCAATAAATAGGCCATGGTGGCGAAGTAATTACAAAATAGCAATTAAACACTGGAATGGTAGATTTGCGGAAGATGAATGTGCAAGTAGAGATACTGGGGTGCAAAAGAGCAGGATAAATAAATAAATAAATAAATAAATACAGTATGGGGATGAGGTAGTTGGATGGGCTGTTTATAGATTGGCTGGGCTGTTTATAGATTGGCTATGTACAGGTGCAGTGGTCTGTGAGATGCTCTGACAGCTGGTGCTTAAAGCTAGTGAGGGAGATAGGAGTCTCCAGCTTCAGATTTTTGCATTAGTTCCAGTCATTGGCAGCAGAGAACTTCCATAAAAAAAAATCTGCCGTTTCCAGCTACAATAGTCATTTACAACATTAACAATGTCTACACTGTATTTCTGATCAATTTGATGTTATTTTAAAATGGACAAAAAAAATGCTTTTCTTCCAAAAAAAGGACATTTCTAAGTGACCCCAAACTTTTGAAAGGTAGTGTATGTAAATAAGATCTGTTTTTTTGCTTTTAATAAATTGGCAAAAACATCTAAAAACCTACTTCGCTTTGTCAATATGGGGTATTGTGTGTAGATTGTTGAGGATGTTTATTTAATTTTAGAATAAGGCTGTAACGTAACAAAATGTGGAAAAAGTCAAGTGGTCTGAATACATTCCGAAGGCACTGTATGTAAGGGGTTTGTGGGACTCACACAAACTCCTTAGGGAGACACAGCAACAACCATCCCTGATCACCCTTGTGTAATACGTGTGTGTGTGTGTGTGTTTGTGTGTGTGTATGATTGTGAGTGTGTGTGAGCGCGAGTGTGTGTGGGCAGTACATTTTGTAAATCCTTAATATTCCCCCTTTCCCTTACACGACATGTGAGGTCTGATGTAAGGTTTGAGCTCACATCTATGTGTGTAAATTGTTTAAAACGAGCTTAGTAACTATACGAGATAGTTGCTGTCAAAAGGTGCTGTCAGGATCATTATTCAACTATAATGGGGTCATACATGCTGCTGAAATCTTGCATTTAAACCACATCAAAATGCATTACACCTGTTGGCTTTTAGTAAAGTGCTACTGATATATTACTTATGGCTGTAGTCTCATCACATTGTGCTCTCCATGTATAATAAACACAGCACCAAAATGTAGCCTGGTCCCATAGTGTACGTGCTGTAGTGCAGACAACTCTTCTAGCCTGGTCCCATACTGTACGTGCTGTTGTGTAGACAACTCTTCTAGCCTGGTCCCATACTGTACGTGCTGTAGTGCAGACAACTCTTCTAGCCTGGTCCCATACTGTACATGCTGTTGTGTAGACAACTCTTATATTGTTGACATGTCAATCTCCTCTATTATTGTCATGCTGTAACCATAGAAAACTTGGCAACAGCACATACAGTATAGGGCCAGACTAAAATAAACTGAGCACCACATATGGGTTTACACATACAGGTTCACATCATAATGACAGTAGGGCCTTGACCTCTTCCTCCACTGATCCCAGGTCAGACTAGGGCTAAAGGTCAACCAGAGGTTAGCCCACCCCTTAGGAGCTGTGGAGTTCATGCGGCCCAAGCATCCAGTGAGATGTTCCAAAGGCAACATTCATAAAACCCCATGTATCCAGTGTGATGACCCTGTCCCTGACACTCCTGGAGGAGAGACACCGTCATTTTCATAAAGCTTAACGTTCCAAATCAGAGCAGCGATGATTACATGGAGACTAACAGATGCGGGTCAAAAATAACAGCGTCGTATCACCCAGCTCAAGCAGCAGGACTATCAATTACCATTTCATGTAGCACCAGACTACTCTTAAATCACGATGAGTTAGATTGAATGAAAAAACATGGAAACATGTTAGTTTACCGTCTCATATCCTCACTGTACAACGTAAAAAAAAAAAAAATCGCAAATGTTTCCGAGGGACACCGGCCATAAAGACCTTCGAGCTGTCAGCAGCCCCTATATGTAGCTGCAGTGCCAATTACAAAATGGATGCTCTGTTTTTACCGTCTGGATCAGCAGGGTGATGTCTACCTTACTGTACTTGTTACAAAATGTATATGCCGTTTATACTGTACTACTACTACTGTATTAATAGAGGGTCCATTTGACTGCTCCGATAAGAAACATTTATTCTGAGTGCGATTGTTGATCCAGGATGGAATCTAAAAGAGACCTTGAGGGAAGGATAATATATTCAACATATACTGTCTTGTGGCCTGTCATACACGGGGCGCACAAAACATAAGAGCACCTGCTTTTTCCATGACATAGACTGACCAGGTGAATCCAAGTGAAAGCCATGATCCCATCTGGATGTCACCTGTTAAATGCACTTCAATCAGTGTGGATGAAGGGGTGGAGACATGTTAAAGAGACATGCATCGAGATATGGATTATGCATGTGTGCCATTCAGAAGGTGAATGGACAAGACAAAAGATTTAAGAACCTTTGAATGGGGTATGGCAGTAGGTGCCAGGCGCACCGGTTTGAGTGTGTCAAGAACTGCAATCGCTGCTGGGTTTTTCACGCTCAGCAGCTTCCTGTGTGTATCAAGAATGGTCCACCACCCAAAGGACATCCAGCCAACTTGACACAACTGTGGGAAGCATTGGAGTCAACATGGGCCAGCATCCCTGTGGAACACTTTCGACCCCTTGTAGAGTCCATGCTTCAACGAATTGAAGCTGTTCTGAGGGGAATAGGGGGTGCAACTCAATACTAGGAAGGTGTTCCTAATGTTTTATACACTCAGTGTATACTACGCAGTTAGACACTTTTATAGACAATTTAAGTGGTGTGATCATGTGAACAGCATAAGACATTACCAGGCAGACATGGCGGCTCTGACTGGCGTCTTCCTTCCGCTAGCAGGTCCTGCTCCTTCCGCTTCTTACTCCTCCTCAGGCTGCCAAACCTCTTCATGGACACAAGTGGGTTCAAGCGATGGGTTCAGCACCCAATATGGACCATGACCATCCAGGATAGGGACCGGTCACAACTATTGGGCACCACCACCACTCCCCAGAAGAGTGACGAGAGAGCTACTCCTGCTACTCCGCCTGATGCATGTTTGTAAATACAATAAAGTTAAAGATCTGTGTCAAAGATGACAAGATCTGTGCCAGAATGAAACTGAAAATGTCCAGAAAATGTCTCTGAGTCCACAGAGCCCAGCAGAGGCTGCAGGCGAAGCAGGCTCCCCTCTCAGGGAATTGATGTCTGTGGCAGCTCACACGTTTGCTGGAGAACACGAAGGGAAAGAAAGCTGGAAATTCCACACGTTCTCTGTGAGACGAAGTCTAACACTCCAAAGTGATAATGCACAGCGTAGCACAGTGCACACAGGCAGAATATCTCTGCCTCCCCATCAGCTCAATCAAAATCTCTCTGGTCTCCTTCGCTCCTCCTCTCGCTCTCCCTGCTCTATTTTGCTCTCCCTCTCTCTCTGCAGAGCCCTAGTAGTGGCATTGGTTGCTGTAAATTGTCAGGTGCAGCTCTGGGTGGTGTCTCTTTAATATAGCACGCGTGTCAGCAGACTGTAAAAGGAGGCCTGCCCGGGAGGGCCACACAAAGGGATTGGCTAAGCATCTGCTTCTCGCTCCCCAACACATTCAAATCACCATACCCACATCGGTCTCACTCTGTCTTCGTATACACACTCACACTATATCGCAATCCAACTAAAGACAGTGACATAAGAATTCAACTCCCCATCTACTTATAGTGGAACACCCAGAGAAAGACTTGAAAGATTGTCAGGGCAGTAACGGTAATTGAATAACTGTGGAACCGCCATGAAAATAATATAACCGTCAAATACATTTAAATAGTCCTACATTCATATATATATATATATATATTTTACCTAATTGCGGGTGTGTTTACTAATGATTATAAGCAATTGTTTTGCTAACTTAAGTCTGTCTACATCGCTTCCTCTTTCCAACTGTCATTTGATGTTGAGCAGCTAATCCGCTAGATATGTGGGGGTGCGGAATTGCTAGCCTATAGGCTATTGCTCTTCAGTAAAACATCTTTGATGTGTGGACTTTCATTTATACAATGTACGTTTTCATTGCTTGCCAGTAAATAAAGAAATTGGTCTTCTTATAAAACAGGCTGGATGTGTCTGACTTCATTAATTATTCAACAGCAATCGGCAAGGTTGTTCTGGCTCTAAAATGCGTTAATGTTGTGTCAAATGGACAATGCGCCATTCCTATTCAACCTGGCATAAATAGATAAATATACCAGTTTAATTTGAGGACAAAAATGTTGACAGCTACGCCAGACAGGTTGCAAAATAAATGGGAAGAGATTTTCGATGTACCAATTCCATGGCACATGGTTGATGAACTGGTACAAAAAATTCAACACTTTAAATTATTATATAAAATTCTACAACAGACAAGTTCTCAACTGGCAGCTTCCTCAAATAATACCCGCAAAACAGTCTCGAAATCTACAGTGAAGAGGCGACGGACTCCGGGATGCTGGCTTTCTAGACAGAGTTGCAAAGAAAAAGCCACATCTCAGACAGGCCAATAAAAAGAAAAGATTAAGATGGGCATAAGAACACAGACACTGGACAGAGGAACTCTGCCTAGAAGGCCAGCATCCTGGAGTCGCCTCTTCACTGACGTTGAGACTGGTGTTCTGCGGGTACTGCCAGTTGAGGCTGCCAGTTGAGGACTGGTGAGGTGCCTGTTTCTCAAACTAGACACACTAATGTACTTGTCCTGTTGCTCAGTTGTGCACCGGGCCTCCCACTCATCTTTCTATTCAGGTTAGAGACGCTTGCGCTGTTCTGTGAAGGCAGTAGTACACAGCGTTGTATGAGATCTTCAGTTTCTTGGCAATTTCTCGCATGGAATAGCCTTCATTTCTCAGAACAAGAATAGCCTGACGAGTTTCAGAAGAAAGTTCTTCGTTTCTGGACATTTTGAGCCTCTAATCAAACCCACAAATGCTGATGCTCCAGATACTCAAGTCTAAAGAAGGTCAGTTTATTGCTTCTTTAATCAGGACAACAGTTTTCAGCTGTGCTGAGGGGGGGGGGGGGGTTAAATAAATAAAAAATCCTGTTCAACCTGGCATGGTATAATTAGTTACGGAATCTTTATAATTTATAGACTAATCAACGCTGATAAATAGGCTTTGGACATTTTGCGTGTAGGCCTATTTTATTTTGTTTTTGTTCTGTAAATTGGAGGGAAACACGCATCGGACTTGGTATGAATAGTTTAGTGCGTCAAAATCAGAATATGTATTTTTTCCGGAATGCCTCACCAATCTGACATTTCTTAATATACTAGACTAATAATATTTAAAGGTAATAACTTGAATAATAATAATGAATTGCTACTGATAATAATGAAGTGTAATGGTAATGGTGAAGTTGCAGAGAAAAGCCACGTGTTTCTTTTGAGTCTGATACGCTCCAATCCTCCCCCCAACGGTTATGTCGGTGACCGTGTAGATTGGCCTGGCCAATTACTGTATCCCAGAGTTTCCCAAACTCGGGCCTCGGGACCCCAAGGGGTGCACGTTTAGTTTTTCCCCCGAACACTACACATCTGATTCAAATGATCAAAGCGTGATGATTAGTTGATTATTTTAATCAGCTGTATAGTGCTAGGGCAAAAAAAAAAAAAACTTAGGGTCCCGGGGACAGAGTTTGGGAAACCCTGCCGTAACCTCAAATTCCATGACCGTCACGGCCCTACCTGTCGTGACTCATGGAGGTTGTGTAAGATCTGTCAACTCCCCAGACCACGTCACCTGCCTAACAGAGAGACAGCTAGGTCAGATCACTGTCCCAGTACTCTAGCTAACTCATTAAGACTGACCTTAAAAGAGTGCTGAGCCCAGTCACAAATCCCCTCAACCATCCTCAGCTGACTAAAGGGAGGCCCCATGGTCTCTCCCTGGGCTGACAGCTGTAGATTTATCTGATCACACGGGTTCCACTCAATACACTAACACCCCCCCACGACGCCCTGCGATGACCCAGTTAGTTATGACACTATTGACTGCCTTCTCCACGACCCCAGATCCATTCAAAATGGTTATGCAACTGATCAGCCCAAACAAGTCAATAAACAGCTCAGCAGAGCATGAATGAGGAGATGCAGTCAGGGTGTTACCTATGACACCTCCATTGTTTTTACACTTGGCTTGCATAAACTATGGAGAAAAATACTTCATGAGCATTTCTTCTTCTTTCTCTAGTCTTCTCTTCACTTTCAATGTAGTCTCTTCTTTCATTTTATACTATATTTGTCATGGGTCTCAGTGAATTGGGGGCAATTTATAAAAACGACCCACTTCCTTAATTTACTGACCATATTATACAGTACACAGGGGAAGGGGAGATAGTGACAGAACTTGGGAAGAGCTTGATACAAGTCTGTTTGGGCATTTCCAGATAAGGGCATGAAAGAGCTGCAGTTGTCTGCCACGGGGAGGGAGTGACAATGTCCAGACTATGGGAAACAACACATGTAAAAAAGCTATAAAACTGAGGGACATTCTGATTATATTTACAGGAGACAAATGCAGCCAGGATGGCATTGGAACAGACAGGCATCAACCTGATTCAATGACAACATAAATCATTTTTAAATGACCTTGAACGACAAATAGCTTATTATATTATAGCATAAAACCAAAAATCCAATCTTGACATCCAAAACACATTCAAGGTTCCAGCTCCAAACAACTTCTCATAATGTGAGGGATGGAACAGAGCAAGGAAAGAACAGGGGATATAGCACACCCTGGTGGCCACTGGTTGCCATGAACCTTGAAGAGTTGTGTCTACAGTCAGAATATGAGTTTCAGTGTGGTTGATGACCCATATCAATCTTCAAGAAGAAACAGAGCTTTCCCCAAGCTAAGGCCCCAGATTAAGAATTACACTATAAAACTGCCAAACAAGCCACTTGAGGCTTTTTTTGCATAGTCACTTCACCTCTACCTACATGTACAAATTACCTTGACTAACCTGTACCCCTGCACATTGACTCGGTACCGGTACCCCTGTATATAGCCTCTGTATTGTTATTTTATTGTTTTACTTTTAATTTAATTGTACTTTATTAGTGTATTCGTCGCATGTGACAAATACAATTCGATAGGAGCTGGGAAGAATGGGTGAATCCCAGCCAGGGAAAATGGCTCACCTTTTAACCAAAGTATTTCTATGCACAACAGACTAGTTTGCATTAGACCATCAACTATACCAGTACTGTCAATGAAGAGCTTAAAAGGGCAATTCCGCCACTTTTCAACCTCATATTCATTATCTACAGCATTGGTTCCCAAAACTTTTATAGTCCCGTACCTCTTCAAACATTCAACCTCCAGCTGCGTGCCCCCTCTAGCACCAGGGTGAGCCCACTCTCAAATGTTGTTTTTTGCCATCATCGTAAGCCTGCCACACACACACACACACACACACACACTAGGACCAGGGCACAAATAATAACGATCAATAATTGTAATCTTTGTTTAGCCATCTTACATATAAAATGTTATTTGTTCATCGAAAATTGTGAATATCTCACCACAGGTTAATGAGAAGGGTGTGCTTGAAAGGATGCACATAACCCTGCAATGTTGGGTTGTATTGGAGAGTCTCAGTCTTAAATCATTTTCCACACACAGTCTGTGCCTGTATTTAGATTTCATGCTAGTGAGGGGCGAGAATCCACTCTCACATAGGTACGTGGTTGCACAGGACACCAGTGTCTTAACAGCGCAATTTGCCAAGGCAGGGTACTCAGAGCGCAGCCCAATCCAAAAATCTGTCAGTGGCTTCTGATTAAATAAAATTTTCACAGAACCGCTTGTTGCAATTTCGATGAGGCTCTCTTGTTCAGATATCGGTAAGTGGACTGGAGGCAGGGCATGAAAGGGATAACATATCCAGTTGTTTGTGTCATCCGTTTCAGGAAAGTAACTGCGTACCCAAATCACTCAGGTGCTTCACTATATCACATTTGACACTGTCCGTAGCTTGAGTTAATTTTCATACAAAAAAAATCATACAATGATAGAAAGAACTGTGTAGTGTCCTTGTTAATGCAGACAGAAAAGAGCTCCAACTTCTTAATCATAGTGTAACGTCTGCTTCCAACTCACACCCTCAAACACGTAGATCCCCTGAACGCAGCTCACCTCCCAGCCCTCTTTCCAGCTCAAACTCTCAAACACCTAGATCCCCTGAACGCAGCTCAATCTTCCAGTTCCCAATCACCTGTTCACACACATATGTGTCATTATCACACACTATTTAGTTCAGTTCTTTGCACCCCATCACTGTGAGGTATTGTGACACGTCTTTCGGAGCTCTGTTTTTTCCCGTGAATGATAGTTTTTGCCTGCCTCACTAACGATGCCCTTTGCCTATTTCCTGCCTGTACTCTAGCCTATGGGATTTCCTGTTATCTACATATTGCCTGATCTCCCGGACTACGTTACTAGCCTTTTCCCTGCCTGTACTGTTGCCCTTTTGGACCCTCTGTGTATGACCTTCTGCCTGCCCCTGGACCCAGCTACCTGCCTCCCCCTGTGGTCCTTTGCAATAAACACCTGCTGCGCCCTGCGCTTGAAACCAGCTCCCCTCGTGTTCATGACACAGCCTCAATTTTGTCCCGCACATTGAATATAGTTGCGGAGAGTCCCTGTAATCCTAGATTCAGATCATTCGGGCGAGAAAAAACATCACCCAGATAGGCCAGTCGAGTGAGAAGCTCGTCACCATGCAAGTGAAAATGATGGTCAGTAGAGAACTTTAAGCTCGTCTCTCAATTTAAAAAAAAAAAGTGTCAATATTTTGCCCCTTGATAACCAGCGTATTTCTGTATGTTTTAAAAGCATTACATGGTCGCTGCCTATATCATTGCATAATGCAGAAAATACAAAAGAGTTCAGGGGCCTTGCTTTAACAAAGTTAAACACTTACACTGTAGTGTCCAAAATGTATTTTCAGCTCTAGGCATTCTCTTGGCAGCAAGAGCCTCTCGGTGGATGCTGCAGTGTACCCAAGTGGCGTCGGGAGCAACTGCTTGCACGCGCGTTACCACTCCACTATGTCTCCCTGTCATAGCTTTTGCTCCATCAGTACAGATACCAACACATCTTGACCACCAAACTCCATTTGATGTCACAAAGCTGTCCAGTACTTTAAAAATATTATTTTATGTTGTCCTGGTTTCCAGAAGATGTCTTCTTTAATTGACCCCCCATAAACGTAACATATACCAGGAGCTGTGCCAGGCCCGCAACATCTGTCTCATCCAGCTGTAACGCATATAATTCACTGGCTTGTATGCGAAGCAGTAATTGTTTCAAAACATCTCCTGTCATGTCACTGATGCGTCGTGAAAGTCAGTTTTTTTTGGCCTTTTGTCCCAGCCATATCTGCGGCAGCAGGAAGAATTAAGTCCTCTCCAATAGTATCGGTAGCTCACAATATAAGATGCTTCTAGCTGCTTCTTATTAATGGTATCTGTTACTTTTATACATGTTTTACTACTCAAAAGTAGTCTTTATTCTCGCTCTACCTGTATTTGACATTGTGTTGTTATTTCGCTGAACACTAGATGGTTTGATTGAATTTTTGGCAGTGAAACGAGGCTACTTGGGCGAGGGGGAAAAAAAAACTCTAATGTATAGTCCCGTTGGAAAATATAAACGTATCGTTTGATTTATTTTTTTAATATAATTTATTTTATATTTTATGTTGTTGATGTGAATCACATTTATTTGGCGTACCCCCGATAGCTTTGCGCTGTCAGGCATTCTCTGCAAGGGTACGCATACCCCCTGGGGGTACGCGTACCCCAGATTGGGAATACATGATCTCCAGCATCATACCAGTGTATTCATATGTGGAAATGGCGCATTTCTATTATCTGTGGTTAAAGAAATAAAATGCTTATCGGTGACATCACAGGGTAGGATTAAAAGTAAGAAACTGATTTTTAAAACCTGCAATAAATTTCTAGACAGAGGGTATTTTCTTGCTACCCATGTCAACAGAAATTTCAGCATTTGAAATGCATGTTTTTAAAATGTTTCAGCTTTTGATGATTTCAGCAGGAATAACTTTGAACTTTAGATTTTTTTTCTACATGAAGTAGAAATGCATCGTTTTCACATACAGTGCCTTCAGAAAGTATTCACCCCCCTTGAATTGTTCCACATTTTGTGTTACACCCTGAATTTGAAATGTGTTATATTGAGGTTTTGTGTCACTGGCTTACACACAATAACTCAATGTCGAGGTGGAATTATGTTTTTAGAAATTTGTAAAAATGAAAAGCTGAAATATCTTGAGTCAATAAGCATTCAACCCCTTTGTTATGGCAAGCCTAATACACTACCGGTCAAAGGTTTGGACACACCTTGTCATTCAAATACTTTTTACAACTATTTTCTACATTGTAGCATAATAGTTGAAGACATCAAAACTATGAAATAACACATATGGAATCATGTAGTAACCAAAAAAAGTGTTAAACCAATTAAAATATATTTTGAGATTGTTCAATTAGCCACCCTTTGCCTTGATGACAGCTTTGCACACTTGTGGCATTCTCTCAACCAGGAATTCCCACATATGCTGAGCACTTGCTGACTGCTTTTCTTTCACTCTGGAGTCCACTCTCCTTCTTGGTAAAATAGCCCTTACAAAATTACTACCATTGTGTTGTGTTCTTGACTGCATGTAATTTTGTAATTATAACAATATAATTTTGTCCTTGTGAAAATTCTGTTAACATCAGCTAGAAAAAATGTGCTTGGACTCTAGTTCAATGAATCCCAGAGGCCAGCAGCACAATACATTAACTCAATCTGACATGTTTGCTTTAGAGTCCATCCATGAAAGCCAGAAATCAGTCAAAACAAAGTCCTATTTGTTTCTGTCACTTTCTATATTTTTACCCCAAGAAGAAGTTGACAGTGACACTGATGTTACGAGTTTAAACGAGGAAGGAAGCCCATCTGTCTAGTCCTCTAATAATATGGTATGACCCTCTCTAAGCTAAAAGACCCAGAATACTCTCAGGACAAGGCAATGAGATGATGTTTGCATAGTTTGCTTTCAAGGAGGGGACTGCTGCCCCCTACAGCTCTTGCAGGGAATTTCAGCACTAATGTGCTGTGACTGTATAGGGTTTTAGTGTTGTGACTATTTTATTTTGAAGAGCTACTGGTGTTTGCCATGCTATTTATTCTATATTATTACAACAGTGCACAATATTCAGCAATAGATAATTCTGTCAGAATCAAATTCTAAGATCAAAATAATGCTGATAACTTCCTGTCTTGAGGTTTTTCAGCATGTAACTACTGGAAACCACAGTCGGCTCTTTGAAATATATTTACTTGTATTACCTTTCCTTGTCCTAGAGAAGAGCTTGATGCTAGAGTTGGACGATGAGTTGGATGAAGAGCGGAAGATACCGCTGAAGTTGAGGCGGCAGGGCGACTTGGGTGGTGAGCGGTCCTGGTGGGTGGAGGGGTAGGGGAAGATGGTTCTAGATGAGCCCGGACTGGTCTGAGACTGGGAGTGGGCAGGGGCAAACATGGGACTAGATGGTTGGCTGACACCAGCAGCACAACCCCTCACAAAGAGTCCTTTAGTTAGGCTGGCAGAGTGAAAGCAGACCTCTCCCTGAGATAGAAGAAAGGAGATGTGAGGGAATTTCATTTACATAAACTAGGTATTTGCATGAGTGTATTTGTGTACAAAGTGTCACTATACAGCCAGGCGGATAACACCTGGAAATACTATGACAGAGGCTTTATGGACTACAGTCATCAAAGAAACCACAACGTCCATCATCAGCACAAAATGTCTCTGTTGGATGTCTTTTGCATTAGAGCCTGAGTGGAATTTCTAAGGCTTGATATCAGCATCTGTAGGCGAGATGTTCAGGGCTTGGGTGAAGCCACTTCTCTTTGTGAGAGATATGAAACCATATGTAGTCAGAGCTATCACATTAGTGTTTCCCCTTTATTCATTTAGCAGCGACTTCTTGCGAAAGAACGTGTTTAGGCAAGCGAGTCACCTTGGAGAGTTATCAGCAGATCTATCAGCTCATTCAAAACACGAGGAAAGACAGGTGGTTCATTCACTACATACAGTATACTCTGGACAGTAGGAAAAAATGAGAACAATCAAATCTTAAGAATTCGGAGAAAAGACTGAGGTTGTTGTGAAAATAAATAAGTGAAAGGACGAAAAGACTGACTCAGACAATGTAAAGACAGAGAGGAAAGAGGAAGCTTGCTTTGCAGGGATCAATTTCCTGTATTTGATCCGCCCATGTCTGGAGACTGCCTCCTTGCACTTCCTCACCCACAGTCTAAGGAGTTGGTAGAAAAAAAACATGATAGAAAAAGGACGAGGTAAAACCAAATCACTGCCAAACTCACAACCAAAGGAGACAAATCTAACCAGAGCTCGCACAACCAAGAAGTTGTCTAAACAGCTCTGATACATACTTTCTACTATTTTAAATAAGTCAAACACCCCGTCATAGACTGTTCTCTCTTCTGCCGCACGGCAAGCGGTGCCGATGAACCAAGTCTGGAACCAAAACGACCCTGAACAGCTTATAGTTCAATCGTTAACCAAATAGCTACCCTGACTATCTGCATTGACCTTTTTCGCACAAACTTTTATTTTAGTCATCACATACGCTGCTGCTACTGTTCATTACATATCCTGTTGCCTATTCATTTATATGCACATACAGTGCATTCAGAGATTATTCAGACCCCTTGACTTTTTCCACATTTTGTTACAGCCTTATTCTAAAATTGATTAAATAGGTTTTTCCCCCTCATCAACCCATATAATACCCCGTAATGACAATGCAAAAACAGTTTAGAAATGTTTGTAAATGTATTAAAAATAAAAAACAGAAATATCTCATTTACGTAAGTATTCAGACCCTTTACTCAGCACTTTCTTGAAGCACCTTTGGCAGAGATTAGAGCCCCGAGTCTTCTTCTGAGGTCCTGAGTGCTCTGGAGCAGGTTTTCATCCAGGATTTCTCTGTACTTTGCTCTGTTCATCTTTCCCTCGATCCTGACTATTCTTCCTGTCCCTGCCAATGAAAAATATTCCCAGGGATGGTTTAGGGATGGTGTCAGGTTTCCTCCAGACGCGAGCCTTGGCATTCAGGCCAAAGATTTAAATCTTGGTTTAATCTAGCCAGCTCTAGGAAGAGCTGTTGGTGGTTCCAAACTTCTTACATTTAAGAATGATGGAGGCCACTGTGTTTTGGGGGATCTTCAATGCTGCAGAAAGTTTGTGTTACCATTCCCCAGATCAATGCCGGCACAATCCTGTCTCGGAGCTCTACGGACAATTCCGTCGACCTAATGGCTTGGTTTTTGCTCTGACATGCACTGTCAACTGTGGGACCTTATATAGACAGGTGTGTGCCTTTCCAAATCATGTCCAATCAATTGAATTTACCACAGGTGGACTCCAGTCAAGGTGTAGAAACATCTCAAGAATGATCAATGGAAACAGGATCCACCTGAGCTCAATTTCAAGTCAGGTAGCAAATGGTCTGAATCCTTATGTAAATAAGGTATCAGTTTTTTTACATTTTAATACATTTGCTAAAATATCTAAAAACCTGTTTTCACTTTGTCATTATGGGGTATTGTGTATAGAAAGATGAGGAAAAATTTTAATTTAATCAATTTTAGAATAAGGCTGTAACGTAACAAAATGTGGTAAAGGGATCTGAAAACTGCGAATGCCCTGTATCTACCTCAATTACCTCGTACCCCTGAAAATTGACTTAGTACTGGTACCCCAAGTTATCGTTACTCATTGTGTATTTATTATTGCGTGTCATTACTTTTTTTCTAATATTTCTCTATTTTCATCCTCTCTGCATTGTTGGGAAGGGTCTGTAAGTAAGCATTTCACGGTTAGTCTAAACCTGTGGTTTACGAAGCATGTGATGAATAAAATGAGATTTGATGATTACCTTGCATTCATCCGGTTTGGTTTGATCTTTCAGTATAACCCTGAGCTTCTGCAGAACAACCTTCATATGTCCAGAGGGGCCTCTACCATGACATCTACAAACCCACTGTCATTTGAGATCTATTTTCACAGGTGATTGTCAGACATCCACCCACTTCTTTAACCGTACCACGACACTCCCTCCCCTTAGCCCTTTTCAATACAGCAGAGGGCTCCGGGAACAATAATTGTCTGACTGTCTCACTGCCTGTGTCCAAACACGATGCTCAGATAACCTACAACTATAAAAATGAAAGGTAAAAAGGTGAGAATCACAACGCTGTTAGTCAAGAGTAATTTCATTGTGTGTAAACACGAGTATGAAAAGAAAACAATTTACCTTAGGAGAGCCATCCTTTTCCGAGCCACCAGACTCAGCATCCAGTATGGGGGAGGTAAAAGCCCTAAGGTCCTGCAGACAGACAGGGAAGGCGTGTGTCAAACTGTCAATGAGATAATACTAAAGGCTGATCACTTAACATTCAGGACATGCCTCAGAATAACAAATAGGCATGTTATGACATGCAGCATTTCTTTCTCAACACCATCATCAATACGTTAAGTGTAGTCAACATTTTAGCCAATTTTGACTATCTTTGTTACGCCCAGACAGTGATTGATTGGCCCATTTACTGTAATTTACAGTTTTAGGTTCAATCTTTAACACTTCAAAATGTGCTTCCTCCAAGACATGTTAACCTCTAAAAGAGGAGAAACATGTTAAACCACTACTGGGGCATGACATAACCAGGAAATATATTTACCCTATATTCTTCCTCATAGCAAGTATTGGGTTTCCTCATACTGTTCTGTATTAAAAACAACAACAAAAAACTGTTTTAAGTGAGAAGTAGGCATTGGTCTGACGCCAAAAAAGAAAAGAAACTGACATTAGCATCACAATGCTAATGTGTTTTCCAGCACACAGCTTTGACCTATTACAGTAGCTACAGTACATTTTAAGTATTGATAGTGTGCGAAGTACTATGTCAACTGGGTGCAAATGAATTAGCATAATGTAAACTCACCCCATTCCGTACAAATGTGCGCAACCGCAACATTCAAACGAGGCTACAAAGAAAACTAATGGGACTGTAGCGACTGTGTTGACTTCAAAATCTGGGGTATGAACTACGTTTCTATTGAAGTGTTAATCGACATGGTATTGGCTCTATAGTATTGGATAAAAGTTGAAAAAACGGACCCTCTGTTACATCATGACGTGTCATGCCGTAACGTACAGTAGGCATAAAGCAACTATTTCTGTCTTACAATCTCTCTCCACCAGGTGGAGCACTTCTCTCATCGTTTAAAAACAAGAAATGGACAGTGATGGGGTAAGGGGGGATACCTAGTCATTTTTTTCGGCATCATTGCATGCGATCATCATTCTCAAAGCCGCTGTTTAATTCTAAGATCACTTTAGCACCGCCCTAAAAATCAGATTCAAATTCGACACAAACCTTCAAATAGGTATGTAATGAAATAGTAATGAAATAGGTATGTAGGTAGGTAAATAGGTATGTAATGACACAAACTCTATTTACATTTTAGAGGCGATAAGGTGATAAGTTGGACAGATCGAGTGGGGGAAAAATCAGTTTTCCCACAGGACATCTCTCCTTCTCACCATCACGCATTAGTTTCGCTTCCCCACCGGCCATTTTTTAAAAAAAGACCCGACGCGGCTCATTGCCTGCTTGAATTATGCAGAAACAGGCAGCGTTTAGGTCATGTAATTGATTATGTTGGAAAGGGGAGAAATTGTGCCAGTCCCGCAATCCGCCACTCTGCCATAAAGCACTGTGTCCCTGGGCAGTACCATAGAGATGGCGTGCATCGACCTCTTCCTTGAGTCTGAGAGCTGGTCTCACCTCCGTTCTAGCAAAACGCATGCAGTAGTTCACACCACCACACTCACTGCCACTCCACGAACCGAAAGGCCACCTAATAAATGAAAATAAGTGTGTGTCGGGAGGGGGCTGTCAAAACTATGAACAAAATAATGTTAAAAATGTATCCTACGGTAGGCGAACCCACAGTCTTCAGATCCACGGAAGGAAACTAAACCATTACACTACGAACTCTGTTCCTAAAACATTGACTTCGACAGAGAAGAAGAAGAAGAAGTGTTCGTTCCAAAATGATTTTGTTCATCCACTCAGTACTGATTGAATGTTTATTTCTCTTGCTTGGTTTAAATAGTCTAAAAACAGTTGACTTGTTGAAAAATACTAATTTAATCACATAGCTAACCAAGTTAGCAAGCATGTCATTTTATTTTGACTGTGGATAGCATGGCACACAATTTAAGCAAGCAGAGAGCGGATTTGATTAATCTGGCCCGGGATCATGGACTGGCAGCTCATGACGAGAGGCAGGGAATGTGTTGTGTAGATCCAATCAAGTTGTTATGGTGTCATATTGGCTTAGATATGATGGTAGGGAGATTGTGATAATTGTATATCAGTGTAGAACATCCAAGTTGTGCATGCCAATCATCAGGTTTCAAAGGTGAAAAGGAAATATTTCGTAGCAATAAACCAATGTAATTGCATGGAAAAGCAGATGTGTATAAACATGTCTAGAGGTATTTTTTAATCCATACATTACTCCTGGAAGGGCAAGGAAAGGCACGGGACTGCTCCAACGATGGTTATCATCCAAAGAATACCTACATGAGCTGCAGCAACATGCACCAGCACTCGCAATGAAGCACCTTTGGCAGAGATCACAGCCTCGAGTCTTCTTGGGTATGACGTTACAAGCTTGGCACACCTGTATTTAAGGAGTTTCTCCCATTCTTCTCTACAGATCCTCTCAAGCTCGGTCAGGTTGGATGGGGAGCGTCGCTACACAGCTATTATCAGGTTTCTCCATAGATATTAGATCGGGCTCTAGCTGGGCCACTCAAGGACATTCAGAGACTTGTCCCAAAGCCACTCCTGCATTGTCTTAGCTGTGTGCTTGGGGTCGTTGTCCTGCTGAAAGGTGAACCTCCGCCCCAGTCCGAGGTCCTGAGTGCTCTGGAGCAGGTTTTCATCAAGGATCTCTTTTTGCTCTGTTCATCGTTCCCTCGATCCTGAATAGTCTCCCAGTTCATGCCACTGAAAAATATCCCCACAGCATGATACTGCCACCACCATGCTTCACCATAGGGATGGTGCCAGGTTTTCCTCCAGACGTGATGCTTGGCATTTAGACCAACAAGTTCAATCTTGGTGTCATCAGACCAGAGAATATTGTTTCTCATGGTCTGAGAATCTTTAGGTGCCTTTTGGCAAACTCCAAGCGGGCTGTCATGTGCCTTTTCCAGCTGGCCATTCTACCATAAAGGTCTGATTGATGGAGTGCTGCAGAGATGGTTGTCCTTGTGGAAGGTTCTCCCATCTCCACAGAGGAACTCTGGAGCTCTGTCAGAGTGACCATCCGGTTCTTGGTCAGCTCCCTTCTGCCCCGATTACACAGTTTGGACGGGCGGCCAGCTCTACATAGAGTCTTGGTGGTTCTAAACTTCTTCCATTTAAGAACGATGGAGGCCAGTGTGTTCTTGGCTGCAGAAATGTTTGGATACCCTTCCCTAGATTTCCAAAGTCTGTGCCTCGCAATCCTGTCTCGGAGCTCTACAGACAATTCGACCTCATGGCTTTGTTTTTGCTCTGACATGCACTATCAACTGTGGGACCTTATATAGACAGGTGTGTGCCTTTCCAAATCATGTCCAGTCAATTGAATTTACCACAGGTGGGCTCCAAGGATGATCAATGGAAACAGGATACACCTGAGCTCAATTTTGAGTCTCATTGCAAAGGGTCTGAATACTTATGTAAATAAGGTATCTGTTTTTTGTTTTTTATATAGATTTGCAAAAATGTCTAAAAACCTGTTTTTGCTTCTGGGGTTATTATGGGGTATTGTGTTTAGATTGATGGAAAAAAATGTATGTAATCCATTTTAGAATAAGGCTGTAACGTAACAAAATGTGGAAAAAGTCAAGGGGTCTGAATACTTTCTGAATGCACTGTAATTGCAGCATGCAACAATTTCAAAGTTACAGTTCATAAGGAAATCAGTCAATTTTAAAAAATTCATTAAATCCTAATCTATGGATTTCACATGACTGGGAATACAGATGTGCATCCGTTGGTCGCAGATACATTTAAAACATTTTAGGGGTGTGGATAGGGCTGTGGTGGTCATGAAATTTCAGCAGCCAGTGATTGTCAAGCAAATAACTGTCGTCTCACGGTCGTCTCATTGACCGTTAATTAACATAAACACATTTAGCATCTCCTGGCTAGCCCACCGATGCAGACCTTTGGAACATCTACATTTTAAAAAGTCTAATTAATCCATGTAATATAGCCTACACTTCACAATAAATCCATTATTTATTTTAGACAGGGCTAAAAAAAGAATAATATGAAGAAAATGTAGTCTATTTCAGATTAACAGAATAGCATACTGTGAGTTGTCCTTATGTTAGGTCCTGATCTGGCTATGCCATATGGCTGTGGGCTACACTAGTTAATTTAGCCGACAAGATTTTCTTAGAATTCTGTGGCATTATTTTATAGTATGAAGAATACAATTGAACAAAGCTAAATAAAATAGAAAATATATTTTACCCAAACAATGAGGGAGTGCGCACACGGCTATTCTGTGTTGAGTGGTTAACAAAGAAATAGGTATTCATTCCTCTATGCTTCATTTTGAGTTATTAATGTAACGTTGGGCTATATGTTTAGATGTTTATTCATTGTAAGGCTTCATCATGCAACTCTAATAATGATTTGAAAAAAGTTGCTTGAAAAGGCATGAGTTCTACTTAGTTTTTTTTGCGCAGGATGTACACACTACATCAGTTACTCATTCACAATTTCACAAGCACTTGATAATGCCTAGAATTTCCCGACTGCACTCCCTTCGTGTGGCTGTAATGCACCCTAAAAAAAATCCATGCCTTTTGTGGGCACAACGGTGATCAGGTCAATCTCACAGGCTTCTAGTGAAGACAGACACATCCGGGACGCAACTGTGCGCGTCCTTATCCGAGGTGCATATTGAAGATATTGGAAGAACTGTCCACATTCACTTTTCGTCAGCCAACAAGATGAGTAGGACTAACCAACAACCAGCATTGTTTCTTAAGCTGGGCATCATTCACAAGTGATAATATATAATTCACAAGTGATTGGCTAATAGTCACCCAAATGACTATTCTTGATTTAATCTTTACATATATTATTTAGTGTATGTGTGAAATTTGTTTGGATTTAGAATGGACCATTATGCATCCAACAATACATGTAATCTATGCACTTAAATAGCGAATGGAGGACGCTTTTCCCGTGGTTAATTTTCTTGCCAGCCAGGTAGGCTATATTCCTGCTGTAAGCCTAGCCTATAGAAAGTTGATCGGATCCTCCTCTTTTTAGTAGAGGCCATCACTCTGTTTTCTCGCGCAATCTTCTGACAAATCAACTGTAAATTTCGGTGTTCATCAAGGTTCCATTTTAGGACCACTATTGTTGTCACAATATATTTTACCTCATGGTGATGTCATTCGGAAACATAAATGTTAACTTTCATTGCTATGCGGACAATACACAGTTGTACATTTAGATGAAACATGGTGAAGCCCCAAAATTGCTCTCCCTGGAAGCCTGTGTTTCAGACATAAGGAAGTGGATGAAGGTAAATGTTTTACTTTTAAACTCGGACAAAACAGAGACGCTAGTTCTAGGTCCCAAGAAACAAAGAGATCTTCTGTTGGATCTGCCAATTAATCTTGATGGTTGTACAGTCACCTCGTTACTCTGGACCCTGATCTCTCTTTTGACAATCATATCAATAATATTTCAAGGACAGCTTTTTTCCATCTTCGTAACATTGCAAAAATCATAAACTTTCTGTCCAAAAATTATGCAGAAAAATGTATCCATGGTTTTGTCACTTCTAGATTAGACTACTGCAATGCTCAACTTTCTGGCTACCCGGATAATGCACTAAATAAACTTCAGTTAGTGCTAAACACGGCTGCTAGAATCTTGACTAGAACCCCAAAAAATGTGGTAGCCTCTCTACACTGGCTTCATGTAAAAGCTAGGGCTGATTTAAAGGTTTTACTGCTAACCTACAAAGCATTACATGGGCTTGCTCCTACCTATCTTTCCGTTTTGCGCCTTGCGTACATACCTACACGTACGCTACGGTCACAAGATGCAGGCCTCCTTATTGTCCCTAGAATTTCTAAGCAAACAGCTGGAGGCAGGGCTTTCTCCTATAGAGCTCCATTTTTATGGAATGGTCTGCCTATCCATGTGAGAGACGGAGACTCGGTCTCGACCTTTAAGTCTATTGAAGACTCATCTCTTCAGTAGGTCCTATGATTGAGTGTAGTCTGGCCCAGGGGTATGAAGCTGAACGGAAAGGCACTGGAGCGACGAACCACCCTTGTCGTGTCTGCCTGGCAGGTTCCCCTCTCTCCACTGTGATTCTCCGCCTCAAACCCTATTACGGGGGCTGAGTCACTGGCTTACTGGTGCTCTTCCGTGCCATCCCTAGGAGGGGTGCGTCACTTGAGTGGGTTGAGTCACTGACGTGATCTTCCTGTCCAGGTTGGCGCCCCCCTCGGGTTCGTGCCGTGGGGGAGATTGTGGGCTATACTCGGCCTTGTCTCAGGATGGTAAGTTGGTGCTTGAAGATATCCCTCTAGTGGTGTGGAGGCTGTGCTTTGGCAAAGTGAGTGGGGTTATATCCTGTCTGTTTGGCCCTGTCCGAGGGTATCGTCGGACAGGGCCACAGTGTCTCCCGACCCCTCCTGTCTCAGCCTACAGTATTTATGCTGCAATAGTTTGTCGGGGGGCTAGGATCAGTCTGTTATATCTGGAGTATTTCTCCGGTCTTATCCGGTGTCCTGCGTGAATTTAAGTATGCTCTCTCTAATTCTTAATTTTATTTTCTCGCTCTTCTCTCAGAGGCCCTGAGCCCTAGGACCATGCCTCAGGACTACCTGGCCTGATGACTCCTTGCTGACCCCAGTTCACCTGGTCATGTTGCTGCTACAGTTTCAACTGTTCTGCCTGCGGCTATGGAACCCTGACCTGTTCACTGCTACCTTGTTCCGGACCTGCTATTTTGGACTCTCTCTGTACCGCACCTGCTGTCTCTAACTTTGAATGATTGGCTAGGACAAGCCAACTAACATTTACTCCGGAGGTGCTGACCTAAAATGGTCAGAGTGAGGTGTTCTCTCATTTGTGTCTGGAAGTAGCTAGCAAGCTCACCAACTTTAGCCAGTTAGCTTTAGTCCTTGACTGCCATTGTGAGGTCAGAACGCTTGTATCAACCCTACTCCTCTGACAGAGCCTCTAGGGTGCACTCTGAACAGTCCGAGAACCCACCGTTCTGAATTTACGAATTGACAATCTGACAACTCTCTGAATTCACAAACGCACCCAAAGACAACCCATATGATGCTAGCCTGCCAGCACCTTAATTGTGATCCTGTTTGTGGATTTAAGGCATTTGATTCAGTTGGCCATGAATTGTTGCTAGCTAGACTCAGCAACATTGGTCTCAGTGAAGGGGAAGTAAATTGATTTAGGAATAATTTTTATGACAGAACACAATGTGTATATACTAACAATTACAAGTCTAGCTTTCTTGAGATTAATAGAGGTGTGCCCCAGGGTTCCATTTTAGCTCCTTTGTTGTTCTCAATTTTTATTAATGATTTGGGAAATGGGATGGAACCAGCAAACTTACATCTACAGTGCTGTGACAAAGTATTTGCCCCCTTTCTAATTTCTTATTTTTTTGCACATTTGTCACACTTAAATGTTTCAGATCAAACCAATTGTAATATTACACAAAGATAACCCAAGTAAACACAAAATGCAGTTAAGTGATAATGTTATTTATTAAGGGAAAAAAGCTATCCGAACCTTCATGGTCCTATGTGACAAAGTAATTGCCTCCTCTGTCTTACAGAGACTGGACTCTGTTGATCATGCATCCTTGCACTTTATTACAAATGCCAAGTCACCCACCATTGCACCTTGTATCAAATGGTAGGTTGAACCTCACTTTATATGCTCAGAAAGCTACATTTGTATGTGTTCATCTACAAAGCCCTTTTGGGTAAACTCCATCTTTACCTCTGTAGTCTGGTCTCCTTCACCACCAGCAGTTACCATACCTGCTAGGGGGTTGCTACTTAATAAAGTCCTCAGGACATTCACAGTATTAGGGAAGACTGCCTTCTCTTCTTGCACACCAGAGGCATGGAATAGTCTACAATCCATGCCTTATCTAGATATGTTAGTGCCACTGAATGAATTTAAAATATTGATGGAGACTCTTATGGAGGAGTGTAAATGTTTTTTGGGGGGGCTGGATCATGTTGTATTGTATTATTGTATGTTTTAATTCTGTAATGCATTGATTGTTGCTGCCTTCTTGGCCAGGTCTCCCTTGAAAAAGAGACTGGGTCTCAATGGGCTTTTCCTGGTTAAATAAAAAAAATATATTAAAAAACAGACTTAACACTGTGCTCACTGTTCAGCATTGTTTCAGGTTAAACCAGGCTGATATGATGCTAATGCGAGTAACTTCGTTAACTTGAGCACAGAGAACATGACGTGAGAGAAACCAGAATAATACTCTGAAACCCAATTAATCATGACTCCTCCGCTCTCTCCTCCGTGTTGGCCCTAGTTAAGATGCAGGCACCCATAATGAATCATGACTTAGTGGTTTAGAGCAGAGCAGAGAACAGATCAGTGTTTCCTTCCAGCTGTTTGCCTAGCTTCCTTTTCTTACAATTTTTGTATCTTTTTTTTCTTCTTCACATTTGTAAACGACAACATCAGATATCTTATTGCCCACAAGCCAACTTGTCAACTCTTAACAACAAGCCAACTCGTACTCTTAACTTCCATTAGCCTGTTTCTAATATTCCAGTTCATGCAAGAATGGAAAAGAACAATGCTGGTGTGTTAAGATATTAATCAAATAAAACAGCAGTGTTGTTTTTTATTATGATGTAATTAAAACATAAAAGGCTATAAAAAAAAACCCCATGACCTCAAATGTGAGGACTAGATGCTGTCAACTGGAAAGGATGCCCATGTGGATTGACGTACAGTAACAACGCTGATACCCGCGCATAGCTGAAGTTGCAATATCTTTTGCAACATTGTGGCCCAAACACACTAACGTAGCCTACTGCATTAATCTCACTGTTATAATAAACGCCCACATCGTCGGCTCTTGACACAATGCCACAGTAACAAATACCCATAGATCTCACACACCGTATATAATTTAGGAACTTACTGGCATATTTATGCGTAGGATTCCCTTTTTCTTCGAGTTATCCTTCTCGTTAGACTCCATCACCGTGCTCCCCATTTTCAGACTATTAATGCTATTTTCTTTATTTTTAACGAGCAAGATCAAGTTTGGGTAAATTGCGTGGCATATGCCATACGTCTTTATGTGTAAAAATAAGTTTCAAGTCAAAGTTCTTTCAAAGAAATTGGTTAATTTACCAGGAAGTATACTGCACTACCGACGCATTAGGCCTACCTACCGCTGTATTGACATCACCGAGACTGAGCGTGCTGTTTCAACATAAAACATAGGGTGTGCTACAACCTTGCCTTGACTCAGAGATACACTTAAAATAGTAAACGCAACTCTGGAACACTCCAATTAGTAGGCTATGATATGTTAAGTTTCGTATGGTATGTATTTATTTGTGGATGTCCCTCATTCATGTTGTATGGTATCTTACGAATTACAATGCATATGATATGTTAGGAACTGTAATTCGTACAATATGTACCAATTTGCAAAACGTATGATATTGTTATGAGTGGCGATCCCTATCTTGTTACGCCTATGATTGATGGCTTACTGGCCAATCAGATGAGAGCTCTGTGTTTATATTGTTTGCACACTTGTTTAAACTTCAGGTTGCAGGTGTGGTGCCGAACATCTCCACCTGACAGAATCCCCCACCCCCCCCCCCCCCCCCCCCCCTTCGCGTGAACTCGCACGCACCCAATTCTTCATTGCTGCGACTTGCTTGCCAGTTGAGATTTCTGCTCTTCACTCCATTGTCAGTTTAGCCTACATTTCACTGATTTTAGTAGCAGAAAGCATTTTTCTATTTGTGTCCTTCAAGGCAGCTGTCAATGAACACGTTTTTTATGACGGTTTTATCGCGGGGTAGGCACTAGTAATGTCTGCAGTTTTCGATTTGGCTATTTGTTTCAAGTGTATTAAGTCTATAAATACATATCTTTGCCAAAATTCGTCATCTCTCCCATGTCTTATTCGACTAGTAGTTCTGAAATGTTTATTGCTTGCCTACATACTCCCTCCTCTATGTTTAATATAATACACATACATGAATGATTAATTTCGGCTGCCAATCCTTACGTGAAGTTTGTTCTATAGAAAGACCCCCCCCCCCACACACACACACACATATAAGTAGTATGTCCCACAGAAAGTATTTGACTCTAGAAAATGGCCTTGCCGAAATAACCCCCCAACCCTTCTAATTTTCTTAATTTTGTCACTAGGGTCAAATACTGGTCCTGTGCTAGTCCCATGTTTCCTGAGATGAGGAGTATTTGTCTGTAATAAAGTAGTTTTGTGGGTAAAAACTGATTGGCAGGGCCTGGCTCCCCAGTGAGTGGGCCTATGCCCTCTCAGGCTCACCCATGGCTCCACCCCTGCCCAATTATGTGAAATCAATAGATTAGGGGCATATTTATTTCAATTGACTGATTTCCTTATATGAACTGTAACTCAGCAAAATATTTGAAATTGTTGCATGTTGCGTTTATATTTTTGTTCAGTATACTTCTTTGTGCTGGAGCTAGTCAGTCTGTGTTGTATGTCAAGTTCTTAATAAACAGCACAAAAGAGTTGTGTCCTTCAACTCCTGCCACCATCCACCATCGAGGAGTTGACCAGAATACACAAAGAGCATCCATTAAGTATAGTTAAGTTGAACTAACGCTAGCAAGCTAACTGTGGTGAGGCAGACTAGCTAGATGCTGTGAGGAGGGTACGTTAACGGTTTGTTAACTGCAACAGATGCAAAACACAACAATATGCTACAAATTACAATTTGTTTCGGCTAATGTTAGCTAGGTGGCTAGGTTAGGGGTTAAGGTGAGCTAACATGCTAAGCAGTTGCAAAAGAGCAAAAAAGTAGTATGTCCTTGCAAAGTTGCAAATTAAATTGCTAATGCTGTCCATGATGAGATTCGAACACGTATCCTTTGGGTTGATAGAAGTTTGCATTATACGCCCACTCATCAGTCCAATGCAACAAACCCCTCGCCTTTTTTCTTATGTAACCATACCAAATGTAACATATCAATTTGAGTTTCTCGAATTTACATTTACTATGTTACGTCTAGTCTATGAAACTAGGCTGTGTAATCATTAGTCCAAACACTTGCAACTAAAACTATAGTTTTGTTTCCGTTTAAGAAACGTTTTGTAACAGAATCGGTGGAATGAATAAGCTCCTGGTTTCATTATGGTTCTTATCTCCTTGACTCCTTCTCTAGGTTATACCATCTCCATTTCTCCCATAAATATCAAAAGACTGGATAGATAAAGCAGAGCATCACATTTTATTCAAAGGGCCGTGTTGGGGATGGGGACTTTCATTGTCTGATCACTTTAGATCTCCAAACCCAGAAAGGGGTAGGAATCAAGCCAAGGGGTCAGTGATCGAACTGGAAAACACATATACACACACATACAGTGGTGTAAAGTAACTAATAAAAACGACTTAGTAGTATTACTTAAAGATGCACTACGCAGAAATTGCTCCTCCATTTCCTGGTTGCTAAAATTACATTAATTAGCCTAATTTCAGATTATGTAACAAAACAAGCAAGTATAGTGTAGATAATCATTGTACCATCTAAACCACTGTGAAATATATTTTCCATAACCAAAAATATATTATTTTCAGCTGATGTTCAAAACCGAAAGTAAAACATGCAAAAACAAAGCTTAAGAACAGCAAGCATAGAATTAGCGCACATAGAACAGATCTATCGATTCTTAGACTTGCTTCCAATGAGAGAGATCTGTAACACATATTTCTATGTGAATTTGGTCGGGTCGCCCAAAAAGTTACATATTGCAGCTTTAAGTAGTTTTGGGGGGTATCTGTACTGTACTTTACAATTTATCTTTCTTTAACTCTCTCTCTCTTACATGCAGTGGTGGGTTAAGCAAAACAAGCAGCCTCTAGTTGGATATTTTGTTGCTACATGCAGAAAAAAGGGTTCTTCGGCTGTCCCCATAGGACAACCCTTTTTGGTTTGAGGTAGAACCCTTTTGGGGTTTCATGTAGAACCCTCTGAGGAAAGGGTTCTCCATGAAACTCAACATTTTCTACCTGGAACCAAAAGGGTTCTTCAAAGGGTTCTCCTATGGGGACAGCTGAGGAACCCTTTTAGGTTCTATGTAACACCTTTTTTCTAAGAGTGTAACATTTGAATAGCGAGGCAGATCTCATAGCCCATCTTTCTCAGTCCATCTGGTGCTTATGCGGATGATGCGTGAGCCATGAGTCATCCGTTCCCATTCCGCTCTGGTCCTTGCTCTCTCTCTCTCCCTCTACTGAGAAAAGGTTTTGTTCCCTTCATCTAATTGGTTTCCATTACACTAATGTTTTTGCAGAAACATCCAACAGCTCTTGTTTCAGTTTGTTTATAGATTTAAACACTATTCATGGCAGGCCATACTTCTGTTGATGATATTCGTATCTGTATATGTTATCAGTTGCTAAAGAATATATGAAGAAATTAATATGAACAAAATGTGTATGGTGATGATGACCAAAGAGTGGAGCTGCAGTCCTCCCTCGCCCTCCATTTGGCAAATCAGACCATACCTCTATCCTCCTGCTTCCTGCTTACAAGCAAAAACTCAAACAAGAAGTACCAGTGACACGTTCAATACGGAAGTGGTCAGATAAAGTGGATGCTAAGCTACAGGACTGTTTCGCTAGCACAGACTGGAGTATGTTCCGGGATTCATCTAATAACATTGAGGGTGTTTACCACATTGGTCACAGGCTTCATTAATAAGTGCATCGACAGAGTCATCCCCACAGTGACCATACACACATACCCCAACCAGAAGCCATGGATTTCAGGGAACCTCCGAACTGAGCTAAAGGCTAGAGCTGCTGTTTTCAAGGAGCGGGTCACTAATACAGACGCTTATAAGAAATCCTGCTACAACCTCCGATGAGCCATTAAACAGACAAAGTGTCAATATAGGACTAAGAGCGAATCCTACTACACCGGTTCTGATGCTCGACAGATGTGGCGGGGCTTGCAAACTATCACTGACTAAAAAGGGAAACCCAGCCGCAACCTGCCCAGCAACGCACGCCTACCAGATGAGCTAAATTCCTCCTTTGCTCGCTTTGAGGCAAGCAAGACTGAACCATGCATGAGAGCACCAGCTGTTATAGATGACTGTGGGATCTCGCTCTCTGTAGCCGATGTGAGAAAGACCTTTAAAGTACATTGCCTTGCAAAAGTATTCAAATTACAACGTGTAATTGAAATATACTTTTATTTGGATTTCATGTAATGGACATATACAAAATAGTCAGAATTGGTGAAGTGAAAGGAAAAAAAAAAGAAAAAAAAACAGAAAAGTGGTGCATGCATATGTATTCACCGCCTTTGCTATGAAGCCCCTAAATAAGACCTGTTGCAACCAATTACCTCCAGAAGTCACATAATTAGTTAAAGTCCACCTGTGTGCAATCTAAGTGTCACATGATCTCTCACATTATCTCAGTATATGTACACCTGTTCTGAAAGGCTCCAGAGTCTGCAACACCACTAAGCAAGGGCTCTCCAAACAGGTCAGGGACAAAGTTGTGGAGAAGTACAGATCTGGGTTGGGTTATAAAAAAAAATATCGAAAACTTTGAACATTAAATCCATTATAAAAAAAATTGAAAGAATATGGCACTACAATAAACCTGCCAAGAAAGGGCCGCCGACCAAAACTCACAGACCAGGCAAGGAGGGCATTAATCAGAGAGGCAACAAAGAGACCAAAGATAACCCTGAAGGAGCTGCACAAGCTCCACAGCGGAGACTGGAGTATCTGTCCATAGAACCACTTTAAGTCGTACACTCCACAGAGCTGGGCTTTACGGAAGAGTGGCCAGAAAAAAAGCCATTGCTTAAAGAAAAAATGCTATGTCTGGCGCAAACCCAACACCTCCCATTACCCCGAGAACACCATCCCCACAGTGAAGAATGGTGGTTGCGGCAACATGCTGTGGGGATGTTTTTCATTGGCAGGGACTGGGAAACTGGTCAGAATTGAAGGAATGATGGATGGCGCTAAATACAGGGAAATTCTTGAGGGAAACTTGTTTCAGTCTTCCAGAGATTTGAGACGGACGGAGGTTCACCTTCCAGCAGGACAATGACCCTAAGCATACTGCTAAAGCAACACGTGAGTGGTTTAAGGGGAAACATTTAAATGTCTTGGAATGGCCTAGTCAACGCCCAGACTTATGCACGCTCAAGTTTTACAATAAAAAGCATTTTTCAGCTTCAAAGTGGTAGGCATGTTGTGTAAATCAAATGACACAAACCCCCCAAATCCATTTGAATTCCAGTTTGTAAGGCAACAAAATAGGAAAAATGCCAGGGGGGGTGAATACTTTTGCAAGCCAATGTAGTTAACGTTTGCAAGGCCACGGGGCCAGATGGAATACCAGGACACATACTCGGAGCATGCGCTGACCAGCTGACAAGTGTCTTCACTGACATTTTATCCCTGACCCGGTCTGTATTACCAACTTGTTTCAAGCAGACCATCATATACTGAACAAAAATATAAACACAACATGCAACAATTTCAAAGATTTTACTGAGTTACAGGTCATATAAGGAAATAAGTCAATTGAAATAAATAAATTAGGCCCTAATCTATGTATTTCACATGACTGGGAAAACAAATATGCATCTGTTGGTCATGGAAAAAATAGGTAGGGGCGTGGATCAGAAAACCATTCAGCATCTGGTGTCCACCATTTACCTCATGCAGTGCAAAACATCTCCTTCGCATAGAGTTGATCAGTCTGTTGATTGTGGCCTTTGGAATGTTGTCCCACTCCTCTTCAATGGCTACGTGCAAAGTTGATTGATATTTGCGGGAACTGAAATACCCTGTTGTATATGTTGATCCAGAGCGTCCCAAACAGGCTTAATGGGTGACATGTCTGGTGAGTATGCAGGCCATGGAAGAACTGAGACATTTTCAGCTTCCAGGAATTGTGTACAGATCCTTGCGACATGGGGCCGTCGTGCATTATCATGCTGAAGCCTGAGATGATGGCGGTAGATGGGTCTCAGGATCTCGTTACGTGCATTCAAATTGCCATCAATAAAATGCAATTGTGTTCGTTGTCCGTAGCTTATGCTTGCCCATACCATAACCCCACAGCCACCATGGGGCACTCTCACAACATTGATGTCAGCAAACCACTAGCACACACAACGCAATTCACTCTGTCTGCCATCTGCCCAGTACAGTTGAAACTGGAATTCATCCGTGAAGAGCACACTTCTCCAACGTGCCAGTGGCCATCAAAAGTGAGCATTTCCCCACTGAAGTTGGTTACAGGTCAAGACCCTGGTGAGGACAACGAGAGCACACAGATGAGCTTCCCTGAGACGGTTTCTGACAGTTTGTGCAGAAATTCTTTAGTTTTGCAAACCCAGTTTCATCAGCTGTCCGGGTGGCTGGTCTCAGACGATCCCGCAGCTGAAGAAGCCGTATGTGGAGGTCCTGGGCTGGCGTGGTTACACGTGGTCTACGGTTGAGGTCAGTTGGATGTTCTGCCAAATTCTCTAAAACAATGTTGGAGGTGGCTTATGGCAGAGAAATGAACATTAAATTCTCTGGCAACAGCACTTTGCATGCTCCCTCAAAAGTTGAGATATCAGTGGCATTGCATTGTGACAAAACTGCACATTTTAGATTGGCCTTTCATTGTAGGGTATTGTGTGTAGATGGATGAGATTTTTTTATCCATTTGGAATCAAGAAAATACTTTGAAGGCACTGTACATTACCTACCTCAATTACCTCGTACCCCTGCACATCGACTCGAGCCTGGTACATAGCCATGTTATTTTTATTCGTTAATCATTGTGTATTTCTTCCTTGTCACGATTTCTTTAACTCTGCAATAGTGATGTGACCTGTAAGTAAGCATTTCAGTGTTAGTCTACACCTGTTGTTTCTGAAGCATGTACGAAATAAAATTGTATTTGATTAAGTTACCTTATTTGGCCAGTGGGTGTCTTTCTTGAGCAGTGAACTACATTACTCTACTCCAGTGGGTTCAGTCCTATGGGTCAGTAAGATGTGTGTGATTTCAAAATGGCACACAACAAATAATTAAGATGTAAAATAGTTTATTTTGTAAATGCTTCTAAATTCAATTACACAAACTCCAAATCTCATTACTCTGTACACTTCAAAAGGCTGTTTTCAAAAAACATTGACTACTTTACAGGACCAAGAAAAATGTAGCACAAACACACTGGCAGGATGATGTCATTTTATACAAGAGAAGAAAAATATCCAAGAAATAATTTTGTTACAACCATTCATTGAGAAAATATATACAATTGAGTCTTCGGAAAGTTAAAAAAATACCATGCCATATACATTACAAGTTCTAAGACTGTCTCCAAAATTTTACAGTCGACTTGAAATTGTGCACGCAAAACATCTTGCATTTTCTAACTATTGTAAGTGGCTTGTGAAGTGTCCATATCAGATACATTTCTCTTTTCAAAATATAGCACCACCAAATGTCCAAACCTTTTCCTCTGCAAGAAACATGATTATTTTTTCCCAGTACACCTTAATTTCAAATCGCCTGAAGCAGTAAGCAATGTTATTGGACGTCTGTACACAATTTCTATGTAAAAAAACAACACAAAAACAAGGTGGTATTCCTATGCCTATTTGGGTTAAAAAGAAGTTAAAATTGTGTTTGGGTGGTTTAAAAACCTTTATTCACAGTTCTATAAAATCAAACCTGATTAACAGCAAAGATGTCAGAATGATGTCTTTCCCATTTTGAAATTCTGTAACCAATGACTCTTTTCTACACTCGTTAGTCACCAAAAATATTTCTTTTTGAGTGGTCAAAGTATGTGTAAATCACAAAAACACTACACTACAATACCATACTTTTAATAAACCAAAAATACTTTGAATTATTGTGGTTATTTTACAAATTCTGTACAGAATAATCATAATATATACTCTCAAACTGATATCATGACATCCTTCTTAAATAAATTGCAATGACAAAAAAAAAAAAAACACCCAAACATCGAGAAGGTTAAGGTAGTATTTGGTCAGTTATTCCTATATTTTTCTTTATATACATTTGTACAAAAGTAAGAGCATTTCTTCAATCTTCAGAAAACTATCAGTTTAGCCTTCGTTTTACTGTCTCGTCATTTTGACAATAAAATTCATTCACTCAATAATAAATACAAAACGTCCTCTCGAATTTCACTCCAATCACATGACAGAAACCTATGATAAAACTGACTCATGGAATCAAGTATCTTAAAGTTGTGTGTACGTGTCTCTTTTTTTTTAGTGCAAGTTAATATTCCCTTCGCTGTAGTCATTGCTGTACATTCCCCATTCAGTGAATTCTACATTTAGTCAAACAGTTTTACATTTAAAGTTTTAAACAAAAGGGCCTGCCCTTAACAACCAATAAGGTCCGTGACCCACACAGTGCTCTCTTCTCATTCGCTGGTGGATTCTCTTCTGCACCCTATTGTATATCATCTCACTAATACACAGACGCATCCACTCGTTGACAGAGGCCTTTGCAATAAAACCCAGCCTCATGTAATATGGCACAAATCACACGTCTATCTGCTGTTGCTTCTTCCTGCTCACCTCTTTCTAAGTCCTCTCCTGTCCATCTTCAGTCTGTTTCCAAACATGGGACTCCATCCATGCATCACTCTCAGGGTTTACTCAGGTCTTCCACTCGTTCTAAGAAAGGACAGCCTGAAGCACCTCTCTGTCTACACAGAGATCAGGGCATCTGCATAATATGGAAAGGAATGCATTTGTCATTTTTGTTTTCTTTTTCAGTTGATCCTTTTCCTGCAGTCCGCTGTTCCACAGTGACAGGCGATCTTGTGTTGGCCGTCCACACAGTCAAACTGGTAGTCAAAACACAGCTGGAAAATAATGCAGAGAAAATAGTGATGACAATGCAAAGGCCACTCATAGCATAGTAGGAGATTTCCAATTGAAAGGAAAAAGAACACACCTCCTCTCCTTTCTCGATTCTGCGGTTGGAGGTGACGATGATTTTATAACCTCTTTCAAAGGTTACCACCTCAGCGACACAGTTCGGGGCACAAGAGTGATTGATGTACCTGTATAAGAAAACAAACACATAGCACATTATGACGCAATTTGTTTTTGTGACCAACGTTTGATTTAGTTCAGTCAAAAACAAACAAATAAAAGCATACAAAGGAAACCCTGACTCAACCCCCCCCCCAATTGTTCCTTGACTAGCACCATTCATTCTCACTGTCGATAATTCTAATGTCTTAACTTCTAATAGTAACTGTATCCACTGGTTAAATGGGAGACAGTGAGGTGGTTGCCATCTTAGAGCCCAAAAACTATTTGCATCAGTGTTGCCTGCCTACAGTAATCTTCATCTTTTGATTGAGAGATTCAAGGGGGCTATCAATAAGTAACATCAAAGACAGAAAGCATTGAATATTTAAATTCATGCACTTCTAAATTTATTTTGTAACTTTGCCCCAGTACAATTTAACTGCAGGGCACTCCCACATCATATGAAGGAATGTGTCTACCTGATTTAGGGGACACAATGAACAGTTGGGGAGTTGGGGCCAATTTCATCGCAAAACATTTCCTTGGTGTTAAATACAGTCTGAACAAATTTAAAATGTATAAATTGATGGTTCGGATTACGGGATGCTAAGGTCATATTTTTCCAAATTCTGTTCCAGTTAAAAGCGTGGTTAAGATTAAATTAGATCTGTGGACCATATTTTAATGGCTAGCCCAGAACAAGCTTAGTTTTTCGTATTGTTGTATTTTGTCTGTATAATATATAAAGTTGTTTATATATTACACAGATCAGTCCTTTATATTATAGAGTCCAGATAATGTATTTATGAATGCCATCATTGGATGGTTTGGTAGTTGGGCTTCCAAGGGAATCCATAGGCCAGCATAGATGACCTCAGTTGTAAATGTAGAAAAAAGGAGTTGCCTGGTAATGTGTATGCATCTTTCAAATCTTGAAATGTTCTCAAAACATTAGGGTCCTTGATATTCCCTGTCTGCCCCCCTTGCAGACCCCCCCCCCCCAACCCCTCCCCATGGACATTTATTATTGCTACAGCATAAATATGTATATATTAGATTTGTTTTATTACTTAAATGTTATATATACAGTGGGGCAAAAAAGTATTTAGTCAGCCACCAATTGTGCAAGTTCTCCCACTTAAAAAGATGAGAGAGGCCTGTAATTTTCATCATAGGTACACTTCAACCATGACAGACAAAATGAGAAAAAAAATCATTAACAAAAGTTTCTCAATACTTTGTTATATACCCTTTGTTGGCAATGACAGAGGTCAAACGTTTTCTGTAAGTCTACACATGTTTTTCACACACTGTTGCTGGTACTTTGGCCCATTCATCCATGCAGATCTCCTCTAGAGCAGTGATGTTTTGGGGCTGCTGCTGGGCAACACAGACTTTCAACTACCTCCAAATATTTTCTATGGGGTTGAGATCTGGAGACTGGCTAGGCCACTCCAGGACCTTGAAATGCTTCTTACGAAGCCACTCCTTCGTTGCCCGGGCGGTGTGTTTGGGATCATTGTCATGCTGAAAGACCCAGCCACGCTTCATCTTCAATGCCCTTGCTGATGGAAGGAGGTTTTCACTCAAAATCTCACGATACATGGCCCCATTCATTCTTTCCTTTACACGGATCAGTCGTCCTGGTCCCTTTGCAGAAAAACAGCCCCAAAGCATGATGTTTCCACCCCCATGCTTCACAGTAGGTATGGTGTTCTTTGGATGCAACTCAGCATTCTTTGTCCTCCAAACACATTTTTACCAAAAGGTTATATTTTGGTTTCATCTGACCATATGACATTCTCCCAATCTTCTTCTGGATCATCGAAATGCTCTCTTGCAAACTTCAGAAGGGCCTGGACATGTACTGGCTTAAGCAGGGGGACACGTCTGGCACTGCAGGATTTGAGTCCCTGGCGGCGTAGTGTGTTACTGATGGTAGGCTTTGTTCCTTTGGTCCCAGCTCTCTGCAGGTCATTCACTAGGTCCCCCCGTGCGGTTCTGGGATTTTTGCTCATCGTTCTTGTGATCATTTTGACCCCACAGGGTGAGATCTTGCGTGGAGCCCCAGATCGAGGGAGATTATCAGTGGTCTTGTATGTCTTCCATTTCCTAATAATTGCTCCCAGAGTTGATTTCTTCAAACCAAGCTGCTTACCTATTGCAGATTCATTCTTCCCAGCCAAGTGCAAAATTTTAAAAATAGTGCATTCAGAAAGTATTCAGAACCCTTGACTTTTTCTGCAGCACTGAAGGTCCCCAAGAACAATTTTGCATCAATCATTCTTAAATGGAAGATTGGAACTACATAGACACCTCCTAGAGCTGGCGGCACCCGGGACAACCATCGCTGCAGTACTCCACCAATCAGGCCTTTATGGTAGAGTGGTCAGACAGAATCTACTCTTCAGGAAAAGGCACATGACAGTCCACTTGGAGTTCGCCAAAAGGCACCTAAAGAACTCAGACCATGAGAAAAAAAGATTCTCTGGTCTGATGAAACGAAGATTGAACTCTTTGGCCTGAATGCCAAGCATCACGTCTGGAGGAAACCTGGCACCATCCCTACGGTGAAGCATGGGGGTGGCAGCATCATGGTGTGGGGATGTTTTTCAGCGGCAGGGACTGGGAGACTAGTCAGGATCGAGGGAAAGATGAACAGTCCAAAGTACAGAGAGATCCTTGAGGAAAACCTGCTCCAGAGCGCTCAGGACTTCAGACTGGGGTGAAGGTTCACCTTCCAACAGGACAACAACCCTAAGACACATCCAAGACAACACAAGAGTGGCTTCAGGACAAGTGTCCTTGAGTGGCCCAGCCACTTACTGGACTTGAACCCGTTCGAACATCTCTGGAGAGACCTGAAAATAGCTGTGCAGCGACGCCTCCCATCCAACCTGATAGAGCTTGAGAGGATCTGCAGAGAATAGAGGAATCTCCCCAAATACAGGTGTGCCAAGCTTATAGCGTCATACCCAAGAAGACTCTAGGCTGGAATCGCTGCCAAAGGCTCAACAAAGTACTGCGTAAAAGGGTCTAAATACATGTGATATCAATTTATTGTTTTTAAAACATTTGCAGAAATGTCTAAAAACCCATTTTTGCTTTGTCATTGTGCTGTATTGTGTGTAGATTGAAAAAAAAAACAAATGAATACATTTTAGAATAAGGCTGTAAAAGTAACTATATACACAAACACACACATTTGAAGTCAGAAGTTTACATACACCATAGCCAAATACATTTAAACTCAGTTGGTCACAATTCCTGACATTTGATCAGAGTAAAAACTCCCCGTCTTAGGTATGTTAGGATCTCCACTTTATTTTAAGAATGTGAAATGTCAGAATAATAGTAGAGATAATTATTTCTTTCAGCTTTTATTTCTTTCATCACATTCCCAGTGGGTCACAAGTTTACATACAATTCTACCAAATACTAATTGAGTGTATTTAAATTGTTTAACTTGGGTCAAACGTTTCAGGTAGCCTTCCACAAGCTTCCCACAATAAGTTGGGTGAATTTTGGCCCATTCCTCCTGACAGAGCTGGTGTAACTGAGTCAGGTTTGTAGGCCTCCTTGCTCGCACACACTTGATCAGTTCTGCCCACAAGTTTTCTATGGGATTCAGGTCAGAGCATTGTGATGGCCACTCCAATAAATTGACTTTGTTGTCCTTAAGCCATTTTGCCACAAGTTTGGAAGTATGCATGGGGTCATTGAGTATTTGGAAGACCCATTTGCGACCAAGCTTTAACTTCCTGACTGATGTCTTGAGATGTTGCTTCAATATATCCACATAATTATCCTTCCTCATGATGCCATCTATTTTGTGAAGTGCACTAGGCCCTCCCGCAGCAAAGCACCCCCACAACATGATGCTGCCACCCCTGTGCGTGAGGTTGGGATGGTGTTCTTTGGATTGCAAGCTTCCCCCCTTTTCCTCCAAACATAACGATGGTCATTACGGCCAAACAGTTAAATTTTTGTTTCATCAGCCCAGAGGACATTTCTCCAAAAAGTACGATCTTTGTCCCCATGTGCAGCTGCAAACCGTAGTCTGGCTTTTTTTTAATGGCGGTTTTGGAGCAGTGGCTTCTTCCTTGCTGAGCGACCTTTCAGGTGATGTTGAAATACGACTCGTTTTACTGTGGATATAGATACTTTTGTACCTGTTTCATCCAGCATCTTCACAAGGTCCTTGCTGTTGTTCTGGGATTGATTTGCACTTTTCACACCAAAGTACGTTAATCTCTAGGAGGCAGAATGCATCTCCTTTCTGAGTGGTATGACGGCTGCATGGTCCCATGGTGTTTATACTTGCGTACTATTATTTGTACAGACAAACTGTGCTAACTTCAGGTGTTTGGAAATTGCTCCCAAGAAAGAACCAAACTTGTGGAGGGCTACAATTTTCTTTCTGAGGTCTTGGCTGATATCTTTTGAATTTCCCATGATGTCAAGCAAAGAAGAATGAGTTTGAAAGTAGGCCTTGAAATACATCCACAGGTACACCTCCAATTGACTAAAATAGTGTCAATAAGCCTATCACAATTTCTAAAGCCATAACTTCATTTTCTGGAATTTTCCAAGCTGTTTAAAGGCACAGTCAACTTAGTGTATGTAAACCTCTGTGGTTAATCACATTTTTTGGAAAGCTGAGCTCAATCTCACTAGCCACTCCCAGGCCTGATTACTGCCAGACCTGTTGAATCAAGAACTCACTTAAATAGAACCTGTCTGACAAAGTGAAGTAGGCCAAAAGATCTCAAAAAGCAAGACATCATGCCGCGATCCAAAGAAATTCAGGAACAGATGACAAAGTAATTGACATGTATCAGTCCGGAAAGGGTTACAAATCCATTTATAAAGCTTTGGGACTCCAGCAAACCACAGTAAGAGCCATTATCCACAAATGGAGAACATTTGGAACAGTGGTGAACCTTCCCAGGAGTGGCCGGCCTACCAAAATTACCCCAAGAGCGCAGCGACGACTCATCCAAGAGGTCACAAAAGAACCCACAACAACATCTAAAGAACTGCAGGCTTCACTTGCCTCAGTTAAGGTCAGTGTTGACTTTTGACTTAATCATAAGAAAGAGACTGGGCAAAAATGGCATCCATGGCAGAGTTCCAAGGAGAAAACCACTGCTGACCAAAAATAACATAAAGGCTCGTCTCACTTTTGGCAAAAAAACATCTTGATAATCCCCAAGACTTTTGGGAAAATATTCTGTGGACTGACGAGACTAAAGTTGAACTTTTTGGAAGGTGTGTGTCCCGTTACATCTGGCGTAAAAGTAAAACAGCATTTCAGAAAAGAACATCATACCAACAGTCAAATATGGTGGTGGTAGTGTGATGGTCTGGGGCTGCTTTACTGCTTCAGGACCTGGAAGACTTGCTGTGATTGATGGACCCATGAATTCTGCTCTCTACCAAAAAATCCCCAAGGAGAATGTCCAGCCATCTGTTCGTGACTTCAAGCTGAAGCGCACTTGGGTTCTGTAGCAGGACAATGATCCAAAACACACCAGCAAGTCCACATCTGAATGGCTTACAAAAACAAAATGAAGGTTTTGGATTGGCCTAGTCAAAGTCCGGACTTGAATCTGATTGAGATGCTGTGGCGTGACCTTAAAAAGGCGGTTCATGCTCGAAAACCCTCCAATGTGGCTGAATTAAAACAATTCTGCAAAGAGTGGGCCAAAATTCCTCCACAGCAATGTGAAAGACTCATTGCCTGTTATCGCAAACGCTTGATTGCAGTTGTTGCTGCTGAGGGTGGCACAACCAGTTATTAGGTTTAGGGGGCAATTACCTTTTCACATAGGGCCATGAAGGTTCGGATAGCTTTTTTCCCTTAATAAATAAAATGATCACAAACTGCATTTTGTGTTTACTTGGGTTATCTTTGTGTAATATTTAAATGTGTTTGATGATTTGAAACATTTAAGTGTGACAAATGTGCAAAACAATAAGACATCGGGAAGGGGGCAAATACTCTTTCACAGAACTGTATATGCAGATGATAAAGTCATATAATCATGTGCTCCTTCTCTGGTTCAGGCTGTTGAAGGGCTCAATACTGCTTTTCAGTCACTGCAGGCCTCCCTTTATGGCTCAAATTGGACTTGAATGTACAAAAAACGAAATTCATGATCTTTAGCAGAGCTCGAACTCTGCCAGAAAAGGTTAGCATTGTCACATCTGGTGTGGTGGCTTATCCTTTGAAAAAATGGCATCCTACAAATACCTACAGTTGAAGTCGGAAGTTTACATACTTAGGTTGGAGTCATTAAAACAAATTTCTCAACCACTGCACAAATGTATTGTTAACAAACTATAGTTTTGGCCAGTCGGTTAGGACATCTACTTCGTGCATGACACAAGTCATTTTCAAACAATTGTTTACAGACAGATTATTTCACTTATAATTCACTGTATCACAATTCGTGGGTAAGAAGTTTACATACACTAAGTTGACTGACTTTTAAACAGCTTGGAAATTCCAGAAAATTATGTCATGGCTTTAGAAGCTTCTATTAGGCTAATTGACATAATTTGAATAAATTGGAGGTGTACCTGTGGATGTATTTCAAGGCCTACCTTCAAACTCAGTGCCTCTTTGCATGACATCATGGGAAAATCAAAATAAATCAATTGTAGACCTCCACAAGTCTGGTTTATCCTTGGGAGCAATTTCCAAATGCCTGAAGGTACCACTCATCTGTACAAACAATAGTATGCAGGTATAAACACCATGGGACCACACAGCTGTCATACCACTCAGGAAGGGGACGCGTTCTGTCTACTAGAGATGAACGTACTTGGTGCGAAAAGTGCAAATCAATCCCAGAACAACAGCAAAGGACCTTGTGAAGATGCTGGAGGAAACAGGTACAGTAAAACGAGTCGTATATCGACATAACCTGAAATGCCGCTCAGCAAGGAAGGAGCCACTCCTCCAAAACCGGCATAAAAAAAAGCCAGACTACGGTTTGCAACTGCAAATGGAGACAAAGATCGTACTTTTTGGAGAAATATCCATCTGGGCTGATAAAACAAAATTAGAACTGATTGGCAATAATGACCATCGTTACAGGGGTGGCAGCATCATGTTGTGGGGGTGCTTTGCTGCAGGAGGGACTGGTGCACTTCACAAAATAGATGGCATCACAAGAAGGAAAATTTGGTGGACATATTGAAGCAACATCTCAAGACATCAGTTAAAGCAAGTTAAAGCTTGGTCGCAAATGGGTCTTCCAAATGGACAATGACCCCAAACATACTTCCAGAGTTGTGGCAAAACGGCTTAAGGACAACAAAGTCAAGGTATTGGAGTGGCCATCACAAAGCCCTGGCCTTAATCCTATAGAAAATGTGTGAGCAACACTGAAAAAGCGTGTGCGAGCAAGGAGGCCTAAAAACCTGACTCAGTTACACCAGCTCTGTCAGGAGGAAACAAGAAATCACGAAGGGGGCAAATACTTTTTCACAGCACTGTATGTACATGATTGTATAGTTAGTGACAATGCATATATAATAAACAGAGAGTAGCAGCAGCGTAAAAGAGGGGTTAGGGGGGGCACACAATGCAAATAGTCCGGGTAGCCATTCGATTACCTGTTCAGGAGTCTTATGGCATGGGGGCAAAACATTTTGAGAAGCCTTTTTGTCCGCCCTAGACTTGGCACTCCGGTACCGCTTGCCATGCTGTAGTAGAGAGAACAGTCTATGACTGGTGTGGCTGGGGTCTTTGACAATTTTTAGGGCCTTCCTTTGACACTGCCTGGTGTAGAGGTCCTGGATGGCAGGCAGCTTAGCCCCGGTGATGTACTGGGCCGTACGCACTAACCTCAGCAACCAGTCACGATGCTCTCGATGTTGCAGCTGTAGAACTTTGAGGATCTCAGGACCCATGCCAAATCCTTTTAGTTTCCTGAGGGGGAATATGCTTTGTCGTGCCCTCTTCACGACTGTCTTGGTGTGTTTGGACCATTCTAGTTTGTTGGTTATGTGGACACCAAGGAACTTGAAGCGCTCAAGTTGAGGATCAGCGTGGCAGATGTGTTGCTACCTACCTTCACCACCTGGGGGCAGCCGGTCAGGAAGTCCAGGATCCAGTTGCAGAGGGAGGTGTTTAGTCCCAGGGTCCTTAGCTTAGTGATGAGCTTTGAGGGCATTATGGTGTTGAACGCTGAGCTCTAGTCAAAGAATAGCATTCTCACATAAGTGTTCATAAGTGCACCTGTCCAGGTGGGAAAGGGCAGTGTGGAGTGCAATAGAGATTGCATCATCCGTGGATCTGTTTGGGCGGTATGCAAATTTGAGTGGGTCCAGGGTTTCTGAGACAATGGTGTTGATGTGAGCCATTACCATCCTTTCAAAGCACTTCATAATTACGGACGTGAGTGCTACGGGACTGTAGTCATTTAGGCAGTTTGCCTTTGTGTTCCCGGGCACAGGGACTATGGTGGTCTGCTTGAAACATGTTGGTATTACAGACTCAATCAGGGACATGTTGAAAATGTCAGTGAAGACACCTGCCAGTTGGTCAGCACATGCCCGGAGCACACGTTCCGGCAATCCGTCTGGCCCCACAGCCTTGTGTATGTTGACCTGTATAAATGTCTTAATCACGTCGGCTACGGAAAGCGTGATCACACAGTCGTCCGGAACAGCTGACGCGCTCATGCATGCCTCAGTGTTGCTTGCCTCGAAGCGAGCATAGAAGTGATTTAGCTTGTCTGGTAGGCTCATGTCACTGGGCAGCTTGCGGCTCTGCTTCCCTTTGTAGTGTAATAGTTTGCAAGCCCTGCCACATAAAACAAACATCGTTGCCGGTGTAGTATGATTCAATCTTAGCCCTGTATTGACGCTTTGCCTGTTTGATGGTTCGTCGCAGGGCATAGCAGGATTTCGGGTAAGCTTCCGGGTTAGAGTCCCACACCTTGAAAGCGGCAGTTCTACCCTTTAGCTCAGTGCGAATGTTGCCTGTAATCCATGGCTTTTGGTTGGGGTATGTACGTACAGCCACTGTGGGGACAACCTCCTCGATGCACTTGTTGATAAAGCCAGTGACTGATGTGGTGTACTTAATGCCATCGGAAGAATCCCGGAACATGTTCCAGTCTGTGTTAGCAAAACAGTCCTGTAGTTTAGCATCTGCTTCATCTGACCACTTTTTTTATAGACAGAGTCACTGGTGTTTCCTGCTTTAATTTTTGCTTGCAAGCAGGAATCAGGAGGAAAGAGTTGTGGTTGGATTTACCAAATAGAGGGCGAGCATTGTACGCGTCTCTGTGTGTGGAGTAAAGGTGATCTAGATTCCCCCCCCCCCCTCTGGTTACACATTAAACATGTTGATAGAAATTTGGTAGAACTGATTTAAGTTTCCCTGCATTAAAGTCTCCGGCCACTAGGAGCGCCGCCTCTGGGTGAGCGGTTTCCTGTTTGCTTGAGGCCTTATACAGCTGACTGAGTGTGGTCTTAGTGCCAGCATCTGTCTGTGGTGGTAAATAAACAGCCACTAAAAGTATAGCTGAAAACTGTCTAGACTAGTCGTGTGGCCTGCAATTTATCACAATATACTCTACTTCAGGCGAGCAAAATATAGAGACTTCCTTAGATTTCGTGCACCAGCTGTTGTTTACATATATGCATAGACCGCCCCCCTCGTCTTCTATGTTGCCGGTGCAGCGTATATCTCGCTAACAGAATATCCATGTCATCATTCAGCCACGATTCCATGAAACATAGGATATTACAGTTTTTGATGTCCCATTGGTAGGATATTTGTGATCGTACCTCGTCCAATTTATTGTCCAATGATTGCACGTTGGCGAGTAATATTGACGGCAACGGCAGCTTTCCCACTTGCCTTCTGCCCGTCCTCACGAGGCATCCCGCTCTGTGTCCTCTGTACCTGTGTTTCTTCCTCTTGCAAATAACGGGGATGTTGGCCCTTGTCGGGTGTTTGGAGAATGTCCTGTGTGTCTTGCTTGTTGAAGAAAAAAATCATTGTCTAATCCGAGGTGAGTGGTCGCTGTCCTGATATCCAGAAGCTCTATTTTGCCGTAAGATACGGTTGCAGAAACATTATGTTCAAAATGTGTTAAAAATAACACGAAAAAAAGCACATAATAGCACAATTGGTTGGGCGCCCGTAAAACTGCTGCCATTTCTTCCGGTGCCATTTTAACAATTCACGGTATTGGAGCGGCCCACACAAAGCCCTGACCTCAATCCTATAGAAAATTTGTGGGCAGAACTGAAAAAGCATGTGCGAGCAAGGAGGTCTACAAACCTGACTCAGTTACACCAGCTCTGTCAGGAAGAATGGGCGAAAATTCTCCCAACTTGTTGTGGGAAGCTTCTGGAAGGCTACCCGAAACGTTTGACCCAATTTAAAGGCAATGCTACCAAATACGAATTGAGTGTATGTAAACTTCTGACCCACTGGGAATGTGATGAAAGAAATAAAAGCTGAAATAAATTATTCTCTCTACTATTATTCTGACATTTCACATTCTTAAAATCAAGTGGAGATCCTAACTGACTGAAGACAGGGATTTTTTTACTAGGTTTAAATGTCAGGAATTGAGAAACTGAGTTGAAATGTATTTGGGTGTATGTAAACTTCTGACTTCAACTGTACATACATACATAAGTACGTCCCCTGCAATTTCGTCGGCATCCCTGTACATGTTGCTAATAAACACAATCTAATCTAAATCTAAAATATTGGTAAGGATTCCACATATTGACTATTGGGGGAATGCAAAAGGTCGCCCTCCAGATCACAAGGCATTATTGTGAAATGTTGGAGTATGTGCATGACATTCTGATTCCCAGTTACCTTGTTTTTACATTTGGTATCCAAATACAAATTGTGTGAGCAATAATAGGACCAAAGTATATCTTATATTACATATACAATGATTGAAGTGGATTTAACAAGTGACATCAGTACGATCATAGCTTTCACCTGGTCAGTCTGGCATGGAAAGAGCAGTTCGTAATGTGTATATATACAATTCTACCAGGAGATAACGTTGGTCCTAAGATAGATAGATAGATAGATAGATAGATAGATAGATAGATAGATAGATAGATAGATAGATAGATAGATAGATAGATAGATAGATAGATAGATAGATAGATAGATAGATAGATAGATAGATAGATAGATAGATAGATAGATAGATAGATAGATAGATAGATAGATAGATAGATAGATAGATAGATAGATAGATAGATAGATAGATAGATAGATAGATAGATAGATAGATAGATAGATAGATAGATAGATAGATAGATAGATAGATAGATAGATAGATAGATAGATAGATAGATAGATAGATAGATAGATAGATAGATAGATAGATAGATAGATAGATAGATAGATAGATAGATAGATAGATAGATAGATAGATAGATAGATAGATAGATAGATAGATAGATAGATAGATAGATAGATAGATAGATAGATAGATAGATAGATAGATAGATAGATAGATAGATAGATAGATAGATAGATAGATAGATAGATAGATAGATAGATAGATAGATAGATAGATAGATAGATAGATAGATAGATAGATAGATAGATAGATAGATAGATAGATAGATAGATAGATAGATAGATAGATAGATAGATAGATAGATAGATAGATAGATAGATAGATAGATAGATAGATAGATAGATAGATAGATAGATAGATAGATAGATAGATAGATAGATAGATAGATAGATAGATAGATAGATAGATAGATAGATAGATAGATAGATAGATAGATAGATAGATAGATAGATAGATAGATAGATAGATAGATAGATAGATAGATAGATAGATAGATAGATAGATAGATAGATAGATAGATAGATAGATAGATAGATAGATAGATAGATAGATAGATAGATAGATAGATAGATAGATAGATAGATAGATAGATAGATAGATAGATAGATAGATAGATAGATAGATAGATAGATAGATAGATAGATAGATAGATAGATAGATAGATAGATAGATAGATAGATAGATAGATAGATAGATAGATAGATAGATAGATAGATAGATAGATAGATAGATAGATAGATAGATAGATAGATAGATAGATAGATAGATAGATAGATAGATAGATAGATAGATAGATAGATAGATAGATAGATAGATAGATAGATAGATAGATAGATAGATAGATAGATAGATAGATAGATATAATTATATATATATAGATATAATTATATATAATATATATATATATATATATGATTATATATATATAATAGGACCAAAGTTATCTCCTGGTAGAATTGTATATATACACATTACGAACTGCTCTTTCCATGCCAGACTGACCAGGTGAAAGCTATGATCGTACTGATGTCACTTGTTAAATCCACTTCAATCATTGTAGATGAAGTTGAGGAGTCAGGTTAGGATTTTTAATCCTCGAGACAAATGAGACATGGATTGTGTATGTGAATATTGTGTAAGGTGAATAGGCAAGACAAAATATGTGCCTTGAACGGGATATGGTAGTAGGTGGAAAAAACGCACTAGAAGGCCATCCGATCTCAAAATGCAGTAAGGCAGTAGGTGGCAGACGGTTTGCGTCAAGAATTGCAACGCTGCTGGGTTTTTCACGCTCAACAGTTTCCAGTGTGTATCAAAAATGGTCCACTACCCAAAGGATATCCAGCCAACTTGCCAACTGTGAGAAGCATTGGAGCCAACATTGGCCAGCATCCCTGTGGAATGCTTTTGACACCTTGTAAAGTCTATGCCCCAACTAATTGAGATTGTTCTGAGGGTGGGGGTGCAACTCAATATTAGGAAGGAGTTCCTAATGTTTTGTACATTCAGTGATTTTTTTATGACTTCATCGGTGTTGCTTATTTTATAAAGTAATGTACAGCTGTGTCTATCGCTATACAGATACAGCTGGCCTCCTGGCCAGGGACTGGCACTGCGCTGCTGGTGATTATGGCTGTATGCGTCTGCAATGTCATAGCCTTGCCCTTGTATGTCAATTTTTCACAAAAAATACACTCATATTCCTGGAAATACAATTTCAAGTTTGGTACAGACAGTCCTCCTACGTATTTTCAGTCTTTTAGTTCTGTATCTATGGACGTGACCCAGTCGTTCTCTCTATGTTCCATTGCCATACTGATGGGCAAACTTCTTATCCCCTGCTTGCTTGCTAGCTAGCCAACTACGGCTAACTTACAGTCACATCAAAAAGTACAGCCAGAATAAGAGCAAAAGTCGCATTTGCATTTGTTTAAGATGTTTTCAAGTGACATTTATTTGCATACATCCATAACGATGACCTAATGAGGCACGATTTCGCCTGGCATAGAAAATGTGCTCACTCGCCAGGACGCTGTTGTTTAGAGGAGCTAGCCAAAAACACAGCTACAGTAACACAATCACTTCAAATTGAAGCTGGAAAGACTGCAAACTACAGTAGCTGCTCTTCGTTTCGTTCTACCTTTTTCCAATTGACATTTCTTTGTGTGTATATATATATATATATATATATATATATATATATATATATATATATATATATATATATACACACACACACAGTGCCTTGCGAAAGTATTCGGCCCCCTTGAACTTTGCGACCTTTTGCCACATTTCAGGCTTCAAACATAAAGATAGAAAACTGTATTTTTTTTGTGAAGAATCAACAACAAGTGGGACACAATCATGAAGTGGAACGACATTTATTGGATATTTCAAACTTTTTTAACAAATCCAAAACTGAAAAATTGGGCGTGCAAAATTATTCAGCCCCCTTAAGTTAATACTTTGTAGCGCCACCTTTTGCTGCGATTACAGCTGTAAGTCGCTTGGGGTATGTCTCTATCAGTTTTGCACATCGAGAGACTGAAATATTTTCCCATTCCTCCTTGCAAAACAGCTCGAGCTCAGTGAGGTTGGATGGAGAGCATTTGTGAACAGCAGTTTTCAGTTCTTTCCACAGATTCTCGATTGGATTCAGGTCTGGACTTTGACTTGGCCATTCTAACACCTGGATATGTTTATTTTTGAACCATTCCATTGTAGATGTTGCTTTATGTTTTGGATCATTGTCTTGTTGGAAGACAAATCTCCGTCCCAGTCTCAGGTCTTTTGCAGACTCCATCAGGTTTTCTTCCAGAATGGTCCTGTATTTGGCTCCATCCATCTTCCCATCAATTTTAACCATCTTCCCTGTCCCTGCTGAAGAAAAGCAGGCCCAAACCATGATGCTGCCACCACCATGTTTGACAGTGGGGATGGTGTGTTCAGCTGTGTTGCTTTTACGCCAAACATAACGTTTTGCATTGTTGCCAAAAAGTTCAATTTTGGTTTCATCTGACCAGAGCACCTTCTTCCACATGTTTGGTGTGTCTCCCAGGTGGCTTGTGGCAAACTTTAAACAACACTTTTTATGAATATCTTTAAGAAATGGCTTTCTTCTTGCCACTCTTCCATAAAGGCCAGATTTGTGCAATATACGACTGATTGTTGTCCTATGGACAGAGTCTCCCACCTCAGCTGTAGATCTCTGCAGTTCATCCAGAGTGATCATGGGCCTCTTGGCTGCATCTCTGATCAGTCTTCTCCTTGTATGAGCTGAAAGTTTAGAGGGACGGCCAGTTCTTGGTAGATTTGCAGTGGTCTGATACTCCTTCCATTTCAATATTATCGCTTGCACAGTGCTCCTTGGGATGTTTAAAGCTTGGGAAATGTTTTTCTATCCAAATCCGGCTTTAAACTTCTTCACAACAGTATCTCGGACCTGCCTGGTGTGTTCCTTGTTCTTCATGATGCTCTCTGCGCTTTTAACGGACCTCTGAGACTATCACAGTGCAGGTGCATTTATACGGAGACTTGATTACACACAGGTGGATTATATTTATCATCATTAGTCATTTAGGTCAACATTGGATCATTCAGAGATCCTCACTGAACTTCTGGAGAGAGTTTGCTGCACTGAAAGTAAAGGGGCTGAATAATTTTGCACGCCCAATCTTTCAGTTTTTGATTTGTTAAAAAAGTTTGAAATATCCAATAAATGTCGTTCCACTTCATGATTGTGTCCCACTTGTTGTTGATTCTTCACAAAAAAATACAGTTTTAGATCTTTATGTTTGAAGCCTGAAATGTGGCAAAAGGTCGCAAAGTTCAAGGGGGCCCGAATACTTTCGCAAGGCACTGTATGTATATATATATATATATATATGTATATATGTATATATATATATATATATATATGCATAAAAATGAAGCCAGCTGATTCATGATATTGACTGGTTGAGAAACACTGCCTGTCTGTCTCATCCTGACTCGTTCATTACTGTAGGACAGCTGGAGATCAAATTTGAATATTGAAACAATGTTGCAAATGTCAAAGAGACAGACAGCAAGGTTTATACAAATTACAAATCTCTGCTGTTGAAAACTAAATGTTAGTAGAAAAGAAATGTGAGATAATGTCAAGATGTTTTTTATAGTGAAGACCAAGTTTATAAACTGCTTGGCATTCAGGATTAGACCCACCCATTGTATAAAGTACTTTAATCATATGAATTCCCATATGTTCCAAAATAGGCCAGATATGAGCATTCTAGTTTATCAAAAGCTGTTTCTGCACCGAGAGATAAAACATCCCAAGGAGCTGTTGTTTGTGATGAAGCATTTAAGATATGTAATAGTCGATGGAGATTATACGAGGATAAATGCTTTTTAACAAACCCGCTTTGGTCCGTGTAAGTTTGGGTAAATCGAGATAAGATGACAACATTCAGGAAAACGGTTTAATATCTGTGTTTATAAAAGATAGGGGGCGATAATGAAAAGACTTGGTGGCATCCTTACCTTCTTTTTTAATAAAAGCGAAATTAGTGCCATGGTCACATCTCTGCTAAATTAACCTTTGTGAACGGCTGTATAAATCATTACAACCAATAGTGGACCTAATTGATTCAGAAATGTTGGATAGCATGAATTATGTGGTATTGTGTGTAGATTGATGAGGAAGAAAAACTAACTGAGCAATCTGGGGAGAAGGGCCTAGGTCAGGGAGGTGACAAAAAAGGTGCTTCAACAAAGTACTGAGTAAAGGGTCTGAATACTTATGTAAATGTGAACGTTTTTTTTTTGTGTGTGTGTAGATTGATGAGAGAAAAAAACAATAACGTAACAAAATGTGGAAAAAGTTGAGGGATCTGAATACTTTACGACTGTACTGTACATACTGAGCCCTGTGAATTATTGCAACCATCCTAACATTAAAGTGACAAATAAATCAGGTAAGGTTAGAATGTGAATCAGGTTGAATTTGACTACGTAAAATAATTATGCTTACCTTGCCAGACCTCCTGTCTGACTGGCATCAACAACACGTTCACTGTCGATGCGGAACATGAACACTCCACGATTCTGCAGAGGGAAAAGTAACCACTTAGACCAACAGTCATCACATGAGAGAATACAGCAAATTTATATTATTCAGCCTTCACAACACAGTAAGTACAGATACTAGAGCCTTAAGTAATTATTATTTTTTATTTTTAAGATTTGCACCTGAGATTTGTAAGTCCTTTGCTTCTTGATGGCCACCTCGTTACGGAGGACGGTTCCATTGTATTCAATCACCATGGTGTTCTTCTCTATGTCCCTGGCAGCATACAGACCCAGGCCCTGTGGACACAACCAGAAAATGTGTCTACAGTACGTTCAACAGTAAGAGTCCCTTTACTCTCATGCTGTCATTCTTCAGTCTTATATTCCCTCTGCTACTTAAGAACAGGAATGCAAGAGTGCAGAGTAGGGTTGGGCGGTATTCAGATTTTCATACTGTCATACAATTTCTATACCATACCGGGGTTTTCACACACAAAACTATAAGCCAACATGGATCTTGATCCAAGAGGGGATTGAATGTCTCTGCTGTGACCAAGAAGCTTGATCTTACCATCTAGCCACTTAGCTAACACGTTAGCAAAGCAAATGCATAGCTGGAGCCTTTGCTGGATATCATTTATTTGGCACATCTACAGTGCTGTGAAAAAGTATTTGCCCTATTTCTAATATTTGCATATTTTTGACACTTTATGTAAGCACATATTCAACAAACCCTAAAGTCCGATAGAAGGAACCAGAGTTTTCAAATAGAGTAATGTGATACTTACTTAATTAACAAAGTTATGCAACACCAAAATGGCTAAAAAGTAACACATTTCACGTTTTGGAATGGCCTATTCAAAGTTCAGACCTAACCCGACTTCATGCTTTAAAGAACCCACAAATAATCACTGAGTTAAAGCAATTCTGCATGGAACAATGGGCCAAAATTCCGCCACATTGATGTGAGAGACTAATCAACAACTACAGGAAGTGTTTGGTTGCAGTCATTGCAGCTAAAGGTGGAACAACCAGTTACTGAGTTTAGCACTGGGTGTTGCAGAACTTTGTTAATGAAATAAATATGGAACTGTTGTGTTATTTGTTCACTCAGGTTCACTTTATCTCATATTTGGTTTTGGTTGAAGGTCTAATTACATAGAGAGAATTTGAAAGGGGGAACATACTTTTCACAGCTCTTAACTTAGTTATAAGCAGTGGCGTAGCATGCACCCCCTCGCAGCCCAGGCCTAGTGCTGAAGTTAGAGGATCATGTCCCCTAGACCCACCTGGATCTTGGAAGCAGCGAGATAGACGTTGGCCCTCCACTCACTCTTCATCCAGCGGTACTGAGAGGACCTGTGGTGCACAGTGGGGGGCTTGGTGTAGGGGACACCTCCCTCCCCCTGGGCTGTGTTCTGGCACCTGGAGGTGGTACTGGTGTTTCTGGATACTGGCTGGGGCCTATAGGAGTGAATGTGTGTGTGTGTATTCTGTTATAAAGATAACTTGTGCTAAGTATATTACATCCACAGACTTGAAACAATGTTAATTCCTCCACAATACCTTATGACAACGGCAGTGAATGGGGAGCTGGTTTTGGGCATGGCGCGGGCGCTGCCAGAAGGGTTGAAGATCAGGGGCAGCTCCATCAGAGGGTTACGTCCGTAACGGAAGGTGTACCTGTCACAGGCCTCCACCCCTGGAAGCTGGAACACAACCAGCAGCACAGGGAAATGAGACTGGAACACTCCTTCTCACTTCAGTGTCTACAACAGACCGATTAATCGGCAGTTTTCATAACAATCGGTAATCTGCCTTTTTGGACGCCGATTATGGCCGATTACATTGCAATCCACAAGGAAACTGTGTGGCAGGTTGACCACCTGTTATGCGAGCGCAGCGTCAAAAGGACTTTGTGGCTGCAAGGAGCCAAGGTAAGTTGCTAGCTTGCATTAAACTAATCTTATAAAAACTATAAATCTTCACATAATCACTAGTTAACTACACATGGTGGATGACATTACTAGGTTAACTAGCTTGTCCTGTGCCTGTTAATTTATCATTGAATCACAGCCTACTTCAACTTCGCCAAACGGGTGATGATTTAACAAAAGCACAACGCCGAGAGAAAAAAAAGCCATCTTTGCACAATTGTACCTAAACATAAACATCAACGCCTTTCTTAAAATTAAGACAGAAGTATATATTTTTTAACCTGCATATTTAGTTAAAATAAATGCATGTTAGCAGGCAACATTAACTAGGGAAATTGTGTCACTTCTCTTGCGTTAGGGTATATGCAACAGTTTGGGCCGCCTGGCTCGTTACGAACTGTGAAGTAATTTGCCAGAATTTGACATAATTATAACATAACATTGAAGGTTGTGCAACGAAACAGCAATATTTAGACTTAGGGATGCCACCCGCTCAATAAAATATGTAACGGTTCCGTATTTCACTAAAATAATAAATGTTTTGTTTTCGAAATGATAGCTTCCAGATTTTACCATATTGATGACCAAGGGCTCGTATTTCTGTGTTTATTATATTATAATTAAGTCTATGATTTGATAGAGCAGTCTTACTGAGCAGTGGTAGGCAGCAGCAGGCTCGTAAGGATTCATTCAAATAGCACTTAACTGTGTTTGCCAGCAGCGCCTAGCAATGCTTTAGGCACAGCACTGTTTATGACTTCAAGCCTATCAACTCCTGAGATTAGGCTGGCAATACTAAAGTGCCTATAAGAACATCCAATAGTCAAAGGTACAGTTGAAGTCGGAAGTGTACATACACTTTAGCCAAATACATTTAAACTACATTTTTCACAATTCCTGACATTTAATCAGAGTAAAAATTCCCTGTCTTAGGTCAGTTAGGATCACCACTTTATTTTAAGAATGTGAAATGTCAGAATAATAGAGAGATTTATTTCAGCTTTTATTGCTTTCATCACATTCCCAGTGCCGTCAGAAGTTTACATACACTCAATTAGTATTCAGTAGCATTGCCTTTAAATTGTTTAACTTGTCCTAACCAACTTGCCAAAACTATAGTTTGATAACAAGAAGTTTGTGGAGTGGTTGAAAATCGAGTTAATGACTCCAACCTAGGTTTAACTTCTGACTTCAACTGTTATTAAAAACAAATGGTATAGAGATAAATAGTCAACGCATCATTATTCCTATAATAACCACAACCTAAAACTTCTTAACTCGGAATACTGAAGAACTGGGAATATTGAACTACCAGCTTTCAAATGTTCTCATATTCTGAGCAAGGAACTTAAACATTTGCTTTTTTACATGGCACATATTGCACTTTTACTTTCTTCTCCAACACTTTGTTTTTGCATTATTTAAAACAAATTGAACATGTTTCATTATTTATTTGAGACTAAATTGATTTTATTTATGTATTATATTAAGTTCAAATAAAATTGTTCATTGTTCATTCAGTATTGTTGTAATTGTCAAATATATATATATATATATATATAAGAACTATTATATAGTTTATATTTATATATAAAATAGTCAGATTAATCGGTATCGGCTTATTTTGGTCCTCCAATAATCAGTATCGCCGTTGAAAAATCATAATCGGTCGACCTTTAGTCTACAATATATACACTGAACAAAAATATAAAATGCAACAATTTAAAATATTTTACTGAGTTAGAGTTCATTAAAGAAAATAAGCACATTTAAAAACATGTATTAGACCCTAATCTATGGATTTCACATGACTGGCAATATATATATATGCATCTGTTGGTCACAGGTACCTAAACAAAAAAGGTAGGGGCATGGATCAGATCACCAGTTAGTATCTGGTGTAACCACCATTTGCTTCATGCAGCGCAACATCTCTTTCGCATAGAGTTGATCAGGCTGTTGATTGTGGCCTGTGGAACGTTGTCCCAGTCCTCTTCAATGGCTGTGATGCTGGATATTGGCGCGAACTGGAACATGCTGTCATACAAGTCAATCCAGAGCATCCCAAACATGTCTGGTGAGTATGCAGGCCATGGAAGAACCTGGACATTTTCAGCTTCCAGGAATTGTGGCTAGATCCATGTGACATGTGGCCGTGTGAGGTGATGGCGGCGGATGAACGGCACAACAATGGGCCTCAGGACCTTATCACGGTGTCTGTGTGCATTCAAATAGCCATCGATAAAATGCAATTGGATTTGTTGTCTGTAGCTTATGGTCTGCCCATACAATAACCCTACTGCCACCATGGGGCACTCGGTTTACATCAGCAAACCACTCGCCCACACAACACCACGCAAGTGGTCTGCGGTTGAAAGGCCGGTTGGATGTATTGCAAAATTCTCTAAAACGAAGTTGGAGTGGGCTTATGGTAGAGAAAATAACATTCAATTATCTGGCAACAGCTCTGGTGGACATTCCTGCAGTCAGCATGCCAATTGCTCGCTCCCTCAAAACTTGAGACACCTGTGGCATTGTGTTGTGTGACAAAACTGTACATTTTAGAGTTGCCTTTTATTGTGCCCAGCACAAGGTGAACCTGTGTAATGATCATGCTGTTTAATCAGTTTCTTGATATGCCACACCTGCCAGCTGGATGGGTTATCTGGCCAAACAAATCTGAGCACAATATTTGAGAGAAATAAGCTTTTTGTGCGCATGTAAAATTATTGTATTTCAGCTCATGAAACATGGGACCAACACTTAAATGTGTTGTTTACATTTTTGTTCAGTGTAGTATTGTGTGAGCATTAACAGTCGCTCATCTGAATAGGTAGCTTTAGACATCTATAGAATCATTTGAGCATTGATCATTTAGAATAAATCGGAATTGTTTGAATTTAATACAACAGAGAACAGATACAAACCGATTCAGTGATCTTGGTGACTGCAGAGACAGTGAGTCCAAACAGGTCCTCTCCCTTCAGATAGACAGGGAAGAGTTTCAGAGTTCCTATTTCAGTCCTCTTGTCAGCAACGGGTCCCAGGACCTTATCCCACACTCCTGAAAAGACAGGAAAACAGCAGGGTTATGTATCATAATATATTATAGGGACTCCTACAGAACACATTTACAATAGTAAAAGAGAATCTGAAAAGCAAACTGAACAAGACATCCTAGTCCAAGCCAACCCAGATACATGAATGGTAGAGGCTACAGCCATAAACAAGGCTAAATCTAAGCATGTCATAAAACCAATCTAGCTAGCCACCTTACTAGACAAGCATAATCTAAACCAGCCCTAAAACAAAACATTTAGCCCAGCCCACCTTTAATAGACAAGCCTAATCTAAATGAGCCCCAACACAAATCCATCCCAGCCCACCTTTGGCAGTGGAGTCAGTGAGGACCAGGTCCTTGTATCCCTGCTCGACGACGCGGACGCGGAACTCCGGCTGCTCCTCCCTCTCCTCCACAGAGCACAGGTAGCGGCAGCGGCGGTTGCCATGGCGCATGCTCCAGTAGATGCGGCAGGCCTCGTAGCCCACGGGGAAGATAGCGGAGGTCGAGTGGAAGGCGGCCATCTGGGACGGGGTGAGCTGACCCACGGCGTGGAGCACCAAGCTGCCCACTCTGAAGGTGTAGCCCAGCTCGGGCTGCTGCACGGCGCTGGCCATCTGCCTCACCTCATCCCTCTGGACGTAGACGCGGCGAAACACCGCGAAGCAGCGCAGCTCGTGCTCCAGGACGAGGCCAGAGCCACCGTGGGCAGAGCCAGAGCCTCTGGGCCTGTGGGCGTGGCACAGCATGGTCTTGTCCTTGAAGAAGGTACAGTGTGCCTGCAGGGCGCAGGTGAAGTGGTAGATGTTGGTGCAGCGCAGGCGGTGGCAGCCGCTGGTGGCGCCCATCTGTTGGCAGTAGGCACAGCGGACCGCTGAACCCCGTCGCAGCGCAAGCTCCACGTTGATCAGGGCGCCTGCCTGCGTCTCGTACACCTGCACAACAAAACAATGTTAATAATACACACACAACACAACTTTAATAAAAGGGTCACAATTGTAGTGGTTGGTATGGCAGTTAAGATCTGAAACCAGCAGTCTTCCCCCATTTAGCCAGCCCCCCCACTTATTTATTTATTTACGACCGACCGAGGACATGAACCTTGCGGTTACCAGTCCACCACCTCACTTGACTTCTGGGCTACCTACCTCGGTGGACCACAGGGCACAGTTGAGGTGCACCCACGCGTCCAGGTCCATGTTGAGGAGGCGAGCAGGGCCGTCGGTGACCCCGTCCCCTAGTTGGTGACAGAAGCAGCAGCGGCGCTGGTCCCTGAGACTGGCCCCGGGGCGGAGAGACGCTCCCAGCTTCCTCAACAGCTCGTCTATCTGGTTCTCGTCAGGGAGCTGGGAGCTTCCTCTAGGCACCACCACCTGTACTGTCCACTTCCTCCAGCGGAGACCCTTGTGTCTCTTCCCCTGGTGCCAGCCCTCCTGTTGAGCCCTGGGGCCCCGCGCCTTCAGTTTCACAGTCACTTTGATGGTGTCTGACTTGACATCTGTCTTAGGGGTCTTAGGGGTGTCACTGGCTGGGGGGAAAGGAATGGGTGGGGTAGAGGGAGGGGACTGCTTGGGCTGGAGCTGGGCCAGACAGTGGACATCCAGAGAGGACATGTTGTTGCTGTACTGGTGGTGGGCTTTAGACAGGCTCTCTTTCTGGTCTGAGTCTGGAGACAGGAGGGCCACCGAGTCCTGCAGAAGACATGAATGACAATAATTTTATGTCCTGCAGCAAATAATAAAAGTTTACCATTTATATTTGACACACCGGTAGAAAAACTAGATACAACAAGTACTGTATACAGATTACCTACACTGGTCGATAAAGTAAAAAAATAAATTGCCTCCGGGAATCAACAGAAACACAAACCTTAGTATCTGTAGTATTTCTGGCCTGTGAGGAGGAAGAGGAGGAGGTGGAGGCAGAGTAGAGGAGGAAGCAGCTGTGGCTGCAGAATACCAAGTTCCCCTCGGAACGCAACAGACCTTCCTGTTCCTGAAGAGAGAAGAAAGGCATGTCAGGAGACGGAGTGAGGAAGAGAGAATGAGATAATAATAATACATTATATTTATCCACACTTCAGGGACACAGAGCTACTTTACAATTGTAGGAAGAAGAGAGAAAGAAAGGGATATTTTTTTAATTTTTTTTTTAGATTTTGGCAATGAAACCCTTTATCTAGCCTACTTCCCCAGCGTCAGATGAACTTGTGGATACCATTTTTATGTATCTGCGTCTAGTATGAAGGAAATTAGATGTAATTTCACGAGCAATTGTTATGCAAGTTAGCAACTTCCTTCAAACTATACGCAGAGATATAAAAATGGTATCTACGAGTTTATCTGACTGGGGAAGTAGATAAAGGAACTCACTGCCAAAATCCAGAACTATTCCTTTAAGCTCATAATCAAAGTGAGACATCAAAGGTCAAATCAATTTCTATACATAAACCATTATCGATACTAAAAGGGGTTATTAAATCATCAAACAGCTCCAATATTCAGATTAAGCAGGGTTTAACCATTTGTGAACTCCCCAGACTGCAGTCTAAGGGCATGCTACCTCTTAACCCACTAATTGCACTGAGATAGATTTCACTACAATGGGGGGAAGGGGGGATTAGCATAATTAGAAGCTCTACAGTACGTGTGTGTGTATGGACATAATGTTCTTGGATGTGTGTGTGTGTTTGCATTCATGCTTGTGTGTGTGTGTGTGTGTGTGTGTGTGTGTGTGCCTAAGGGCATAATGTGGATTAATCTACCGTTTGAAGTGAGGTCTGAGTCTCTAGTCATGGCCTGTCTGTGCTCTCCTGCCCCCTGGGGGGGGGGGGGGGAGACAGACTAACGCAACAGTAATCCATGGCTGACTGGTGGAAAGGAGAGCTTTTACTGGGTTGGCCAAGAAGATAGTTAACCAATTCATATAGATCATAGCTTGATTGGGTCAGATCCAACAAGGTAATTGATCAAATGATCTTTTTTGACAGATCATGTGGACCATTAGATTGATATAGAGACGATTATCTGATGTGGATCGCCACAAGATTGATGTTTCTATGTATCGCAATAGACAACAGTCTTTGCAACGTATGGAGTTCAGCGTGATAAACACGTAGCACAACTTGACCACATGAAAGCGCTGGCCGTACGTTACCTGTTTGTGCACTGGAAGGTCTTTAATTGACTTGCAGACTCCATTTCCCAGCACCACCACCTTGCAATGACAGCACCACTGGGGCTTGGAGCCTGGGCTGCCGGGGTCTTTCTGATGGGCGCCTCTGACTGCAGCTGGACCTGACGCACAGCAACAGTACTCAAATAAGACACAGCTCCTACAACAGTAGATGCTTGAACAGGCCAGAGCAGCACAGCATGGCTTAGCTCAGCTCTATTATACTGAATAAAAACATTAAAAATGCAACATGCAACAATTTCAAAATATTTTACCGGGTTACAGTTCATTTGAGGAAATCATTCAGTTGAAATAAATGCATTAGGCCCTAATCTATGGATTTCACATGACTGGGAATAAAGATATGCATATGTTGGTCACAGATACCTTAAAAACAAAATGGGCTATGGATCTGTTCACGGTATTTCTTTGCATTCAAATTGCCATCAATACAAAGGAAATTATGCTCGTTGTCTATAGCTTATGCTTGCCCATACCATAATCCCACCACCACCTTGGGACACTCTGTTCACAACTTTGACATTGGCAAATTGCTCACCCACACAACGCCATGCAAGTGGTCTGCGGTTGTGTGGCCGGTTGGACGTATTGCCAAATTCTCTAAAACGTAGTTGGAGGCAGCTTATGGGAATGAAATAAACATTACATTCTCTGGCAACAGCTCTGGTGGACATTCCTGCAGTCAGCATGCCAATTGCACACTCCCTCAAAACTTGAGACATCTGTGGCATTGTGTTATGTGACAAAACTGCACATTTTAGAGTGGCCTTTTATTGTCCACAGCACAAGGTGCACCTGTGTAATGATCACACTGTTGAATCAGCTTCTTGATATGCCACACCTGTCAAGTGGATGGATTATCTTGGCAAAAGAGAAATGCTCACTAACAGGGATGTAATTTGTGTACAAAATTTGAAAGAAATAAGCTTTTTGCGCATATGGAACATTTCAGGGATAATTTGTTGCATTCATATATTTGTTTCCCTTACGGAGGAGGAATAGGTTTATTACGTCAAATAAATGAGGGGCGCTCTGCTGCGGTCTTGTTTTGGACAAGCTATACATTTTAAGCACCTGATTTTTTACAAACATTTTAGAAGGCAGCTCTTCACAACAGTTTAGAAGGCATCTCGTCACAACAGTTTAGAAGGCAGCTCGTCACAACAGTTTAGAAGGCAGCTCGTCACAACAGTTTAGAAGGCAGCTCGTCACAACAGTTTAGAAGGCAGCTCGTCACAACAGTTTAGAAGGCAGCTCGTCACAACAGTTTAGAAGGCAGCTCGTCACAACAGTTTAGAAGGCAGCTCGTCACAACATTTTAGAAGGCAGCTCGTCACTACAGTTTAGAAGGCAGCTCGTCACTACAGTTTAGAAGGCAGCTCGTCACTACAGTTTAGAAGGCAGCTCGTCACTACATTTTAGAAGGCAGCTCGTCACTACATTTTAGAAGGCAGCTCGTCACAACAGTTTAGAAGGCAGCTCGTCACTACAGTTTAGAAGGCAGCTCGTCACTACAGTTTAGAAGGCAGCTCGTCACTACAGTTTAGAAGGCAGCTCGTCACTACATTTTAGAAGGCAGCTCGTCACTACATTTTAGAAGGCAGCTCGTCACAACAGTTTAGAAGGCAGCTCGTCACAACAGTTTAGAAGACAGCTCGTCACTACAGTTTAGAAGGCAGCTCGTCACAACAGTTTAGAAGGCAGCTCGTCACAACAGTTTAGACGGCAGCTCGTCACTACAGTTTAGAAGGCAGCTCGTCACAACAGTTTAGAAGGCAGCTGGTCACTACATTTTAGAAGGCAGCTCGTCACTACATTTTAGAAGGCAGCTCGTCACTACATTTTAGAAGGCAGCTCGTCACAACAGTTTAGAAGGCAGCTCGTCACTACAGTTTAGAAGGCAGCTCGTCACTACAGTTTAGAAGGCAGCTCGTCACAACAGTTTAGAAGGCAGCTCGTCACAACAGTTTAGAAGGCAGCTCGTCACAACATTTTAGAAAGCAGCTCGTCACTACAGTTTAGAAGGCAGCTCGTCACTACAGTTTAGAAGGCAGCTCGTCACTACATTTTAGAAGGCAGCTCGTCACTACATTTTAGAAGGCAGCTCGTCACAACAGTTTAGAAGGCAGCTCGTCACAACAGTTTAGAAGGCAGCTCGTCACTACAGTTTAGAAGGCAGCTCGTCACAACAGTTTAGAAGGCAGCTCGTCACAACAGTTTAGAAGACAGCTTGTCACTACAGTTTAGAAGGCAGCTCGTCACAACAGTTTAGAAGGCAGCTCGTCACAACAGTTTAGAAGGCAGCTCGTCACTACATTTTAGAAGGCAGCTCGTCACTACGTTTTAGAAGGCAGCTCGTCACTACAGTTTAGAAGGCAGCTCGTCACAACAGTTTAGAAGGCAGCTCGTCACAACATTTTAGAAAGCAGCTCGTCACTACAGTTTAGAAGGCAGCTCGTCACTACAGTTTAGAAGGCAGCTCGTCACTACATTTTAGAAGGCAGCTCGTCACTACATTTTAGAAGGCAGCTCGTCACTACATTTTAGAAGGCAGCTCGTCACAACAGTTTAGAAGGCAGCTCGTCACTACAGTTTAGAAGGCAGCTCGTCACAACAGTTTAGAAGGCAGCTCGTCACAACAGTTTAGAAGACAGCTTGTCACTACAGTTTAGAAGGCAGCTCGTCACAACAGTTTAGAAGGCAGCTCGTCACAACAGTTTAGAAGGCAGCTCGTCACTACATTTTAGAAGGCAGCTCGTCACTACGTTTTAGAAGGCAGCTCGTCACTACAGTTTAGAAGGCAGCTCGTCACAACAGTTTAGAAGGCAGCTCGTCACAACATTTTAGAAAGCAGCTCGTCACTACATTTTAGAAGGCAGCTCGTCACTACATTTTAGAAGGCAGCTCGTCACTACAGTTTAGAAGGCAGCTCGTCACTACAGTTTAGAAGGCAGCTCGTCACTACATTTTAGAAGGCAGTTCGTCACTACAGTTTAGAAGGCAGGTCGTCACTACAGTTTAGAAGGCAGCTCGTCACAACAGTTTAGAAGGCAGCTCGTCATAACAGTTTAGAAGGCAGCTCGTCACTACATTTTAGAAGGCAGCTCGTCATAACATTTTAGAAGGCAGCTCGTCACTACATTTTAGAAGGCAGCTCGTCACTACATTTTAGAAGGCAGCTCGTCATAACAGTTTAGAAGGCAGCTCGTCACTACATTTTAGAAGGCAGCTCGTCACTACATTTTAGAAGGCAGCTCGTCATAACAGTTTAGAAGGCAGCTCGTCACTACATTTTAGAAGGCAGCTCGTCATAACAGTTTAGAAGGCAGCTCGTCACTACATTTTAGAAGGCAGCTCGTCACTACATTTTAGAAGGCAGCTCGTCACTACAGTTTAGAAGGCAGCTCGTCACTACAGTTTAGAAGGCAGCTCATCATAACATTTTAGAAGGCAGCTCGTCACTACAGTTTAGAAGGCAGCTTGTCACTACAGTTTAGAAGGCAGCTCGTCACTACATTTTAGAAGGCAGCTCGTCACTACAGTTTAGAAGGCAGCTCGTCATAACAGTTTAGAAGGCAGCTCGTCACTACATTTTAGAAGGCAGCTCGTCACTACATTTTAGAAGGCAGCTCGTCAACAGTTTAGAAGGCAGCTCGTCACAACATTTTAGAAGGCAGCTCGTCATACTTTGATGCTAATTGTCTTAGATGAACCATACAATTGGTCAGGAGGTAAACAGCTCCTAATTATAAGCCCGCCAAGACAATTAACACCAGGGGTGTCCATTTTCCTGTTCATCTGGCTGTTTGTATCTATGACTCTAGGCAAACTGACCACATTCATTAAGCCCGTGTTCTGACACTGACAGCAGCACTAAGCAGGTACGTGTGTGTGTGTGTGCTAGTGAGGTCGGGCCCAAGGAAGGATGATTAGTCAATTTTATTAGCTGTGCGGATCGTTGTGTGAGATCAATATGGACAGCCCTCACTTCCTGGTGGGCCAGATACACACAGCCTTTAGGCTGCAGACAGAAGGATAATGATGCACTGGATGAAGAAACGGACCATTTGTAAACATTGTTAAAAGAGGCTAAGTATGCCGATGGACGATGAGTGGGAAAACAATTAGATAGAGATGGATTTGTTGTCTTGTGCACTTCTAGGTGCAGTGACGTCGTGTTTAAAAAAAACAATATATTATTCATATCAGAAAAATAAGTCTAAAAACAAACAAATTGGTCTGGATGGACATGAATTTCGTCAGTGTCTCATTTCAAGACGAGCGCACAAGAGCAGAAACATCTCCCCTGTTATGTCAGTATTTGAACATAAGGGGGCGATAAGGTGCAGGGATGTAGCTCAGTCTCTCACCTGGTCCGTCAGAATGGAAGCGGATGTGCTGCTGCGGATGTCCCTGCTGCTGTTGCATCATCATCCCCTGCTGTGGTCCTCCACCTCCACGGGACCTAATGAGCTGGCCTGGGGCTCCTTGAGGGTGCGGGCCCCCCATGTCCCCAGCACCACCACGGCCCGGGTATATCATTGGGGCGCCCGACCGCCGGTGCTCAAGATCTCCCTGGGGGCCCCCCCTCAGGCCGCTGAGCATGGCCAGGGGCCCCCTATCTGGGCCAGGGGGGCTGCTGACCTCATAGCTGCTGGGGATCTTCACACACAGCAGATCTGAGATGGCTGCTACCACACCAGTGACATTCTGGGAGGGGGAAAAACAATGTCGTAAAAATGTATGTAACAACTATTGCCACTCAAAAGCCAATGGCAGAGATGGAGAGCAGTGCATGACTGGCAGACAAAGAATTGGCTTCAGCTCCTACAATTAAGCCAGGTGAGATTTGAATCCAAACATATCACAACAGTAGTGAAAGAACTGAGGTGCATTTGAGAGGAAAAAAAGGGAATAAAACTACTCCACGAACTACATTGTTCAAGCGCTTAAATAAAAATAAAATGATCTAAACCATTTCCCCCATGGTGACATTATCTGAGAGCAGGAGGAACTGAAGCCAACAGAACCCTCACCTCTGCGGCAGCTGGTCTCAGGGTGATGGCTACAGACACCAGGCCTGGCTTAGCGTCGTTAGATGCTGGGCCAAAATGGGAGCCGAAGAACATCCCAGAAGGCTCCGTCTTGAGCTCAGTCTTCAGCCTAACCGCTAACCCTACAAGAAAAGTAATAGACACACCCGGAAAAATATTTGAAAGGATATTTCATTAATACTTAGTCCTGTCATTGATACTGTAAAGCAGTTTGTGACAACGTAATGTAAACAGGGCTTTATATATAACCTGATTGATGATGGAGTACATATAGTAGTTAGAAAGGCACATATTTCTGTTTCCAGTTTATTTCCAGTTTAAACAAATGACCAACATGTTACCTTTCCCCCAGGGTGCTGGGAGCATGGGGAGGACGGGGGAGAGACAGGGGGACCGAGGCTCCTGCTTCACCAATGACAAGTTTGGGTAGCGACTGATCTCCATGCCAACCACACTTTCAGGAGACGAGGACGGGACGAAACTGTCTGGTGTGTCCCGATCCTTACAATGCTCTTGTCCCAGCCTGTTGCTGTAAAGGGGGGGGGTTGAGATAAAAATTTGTTAGGATTTACACAAAAAATCATTGCATTCACAATTCTAAATTGTCTTCATCAGGATTTCCTAAACTGAGAACATTGTGAAGAGATCGTTTTGGAGTCTGAAAGCTTGTATGGTATATCTACAGCCTAGTCAGAGTACCCAGATAAAGGAAAATGCATGTTTTTTTGACGAATAACCTATTTTCACAAAAATATCATTACATTAACAACTGAAATTGTTTTGAGGCTTCCCTAAGGTGAGAACATTGTGTAGAAATTGTTGTGGAATCTGTGAAAGCTTGTATCTACAGCTTTAGTCTGAGTATCCAGATAGAGGATAATGCATGTTTTTAGACAAATACCAGTATACAATTTGTGTCTACTGTCTATGAAGTGCAATTCAATTGAATCTTTATTGTCCCAGTAGGGAAAATCATTCTGTGGCCAAGTATTTACAGAATATACTCTACTCACAATGATAAGTTTATAAGGTAATATGGCGTCTTTAAGACTGATGTAAAGCATGCAAGCATAACCAAAGACATCACTTCTATTTTCTTTGTTCTGGGGAGCAGAGGCCTTCCTTACCTGAGTTCCTCCTGGTTGTTGTGAGGGGGCGTGGGGAGGGAGGCAGGCACATCCACAGTTTTAGGTCCCTGAGCGATGGCCCGGGCCAGCAGGTCCTCCTCAGTCCTGAATGGGACATGGAGCGGCTTGGGGACCAGACCTTTAGACACTTGAAGAGGAACATATGAATGAGACATTCAGATTGTATTTCTATGGTTAGGACCAATAACTTCACATTAATGTAAATGTTTGTTCTAGGAGTTAGGCTTTATGTCTACGGGAATGTCTGCTCTAGGAATGCTTTGTCTAGGGTCCTAACAGCAATACACAGCATGACACTACACATGAGAAACACAGGAATATGCCATTAAACCCTAGTCACCCCTGAACCCTGTCCCAGTACTCACCCATAGCAGCAGCTTTGCTGGCCAGTTCTTCTGTAGTGGCAAAGCCATTGATCATCTTCTGTCGGTTCACAGGTGGAGGAGTCGGAGGAAGGGAAGCCGGCGGGGTGGGGGGGTTGCTCAGATTGTTCTGCTTTGAATAAACAACCCAAGGAATACACGTCACCATACTACAACAGGGCATATGGCAGAGTGGTCTCGTGCTACCACAAATCACTGCTTCAAAAAGGCACTAAAGGCATCCTTCAACTTCATATTAATAAAACCTGTGCCTGGGGCTGGTCTAGTGGGTAGTGCCACAGCCTTCAGCACATACAGTATGCAGTACATGCTTGCGTAGGATCACTCCATCTCCCCTTAGCTCATTCAAAGTCCAGTTGAATATAAAAACAAGAGTGGTATTTTAAATTAAGATAAAAATATTTAACTTTGGTTGGTAGGCTTGGGCGGTATCCAGACTGTCATATCTTCATACCGACATTGTGCCATACCGGGATATTCTGTAATACCGGCGCTGTTTTCAAACCCCACTGATACTCTGTAATCGGAAGGTTAGCGATGCTAACAAGTACATGTAAAATCGCATAGAATGCTAATGAGCACACTGAACATTTTGTACAGTTTATGACCTAAAGTATACAAGTAACTAAAAAATGCTACTCATAGTTCGCTGCATGCACAAAGCAAATATTAGCCAGCAAGGTTCTTGATCCAGGAGGGGATTCAATGCTGTTACCAAGAGAATGCTTGATTTTGGAAGAAGCCAGCTAACCACTTAATCAGATAGCTAATTAGCAAACGAAATGCACAAATGTAGAGCATTTAGCACATTTTAGACAATTAACTTAATTGTTATCAGATATCTAGCTGGCACACATTTAGTTGTGGATTACATACTATAATTAGATCACCTGGTGGATGCTGCACAAGAGTGAGAGACTCAAGGCTCCGATCGCTAGTTGTCTGCTTGTAAACAAACACCACATGACGTGTGACTGGGGACTACCGTAAGCTTCATAATAATGTAACAGGTGACATGAAGAATGCAATGTTCCTTATCGCCTAATATATTGCACAAGTTGACTGCAGGTTTTATTTAAAAAGTAGCTACAAAATGAAAAAACGTCCAGTGGCTTTTTCCAAATACCCCGGTATATGGTATATAGGGTATACCGCCCACGCCTAGTGGTTGGAGCTGAGGCCTCACCTTGTAGGCTAGCTGGGAATAGTAGTCAGAGACTCCGTCCAGAGCAGCGCTACCGAAGGTCCCAGACAGATGGTTCTCCCCGTTGAGCTGGCCACTGCCATAGGGGGCGAAGTGGGCAAAGTTGACACCTATCAGGGGCTCTATGAGGGGCAGAAGGGACAGCTGCTGTAGGAGGAAAGAGAGAGAGGAATGGAAAGAGGGGAGAAAAAGGGAGGAGGAAGAGACTTGAGGTTTAACTATTTATTTACTTAATCCTTACTTCACACGGTTTACGTTCAGTAGAGCACACTGTAGCTAAACTTCTTGAAACAAAAAATGAACATTTTTTTACATTTTTTTATTGGATCACATCCAGATAGTTCCTCCCCGTTTCAATTATTTTTTTCTGTTTGACACCTAATAAACACAAAACATTTTCATTTACAGCAACAACCTGGGGAAAGGAGAGGGGTTGAATGAGCTAATGATGATTATAGTCGCGACAATAGTTGGGATTGGTTGAATTTTAAAGTTTCAATTCCTATCTCCCTACCATCATATCTAAGCAAATATTGCATTAACGTCGATGAAACTTTGCAAATCAACTTGACTGGAGGTACACAACACACAAGCCTCTCGTCATGATCCATTCAGAGAACCACATTGGATTTTTAACATGGTCCCTAGCATCAGGGGAAAAATTAAATGTCTTGCTGCGACCTAACTCAAGATCTAGGCATTGGATAAAAACGAGACTACAGGGACCATAAAATGACCATTAGACTAGCCCACCCTGTACTGTTTTTGGCTAACCCATGCTTACTTTGCAGCGGTGGGCAACCTCCCCCCTGACAACCAATGTACACTTTCGGTGAAAGGTTTTAGAAAATCTACTCATTCAAGGACTTTTTTCTTTTTACGCTTTTCTACATTTTAGAATAATAGTGAAGACATCAATACTATTAAATAACACATATGTATAACATACATAACACATCATTAAATAACACATGTAGTAACTACATATAACACATATGTATAACATATATAACACATCATTAAATAACACATGTAGTAACCAAAAAAGTGTTAAATCAAAATCTCTTCTTCAAATAGCCACCCTTTGCCTTGATGACAGCTTTAGGCATTCTCTCAACCAGCTTCATGAGGTAGTCACCGGGAATGCATTTCAATTAACAGGTGTGCCTTCTTAAAAGTTCTATTGTGGAATATCTTTCCTTCTTAATGTGTTTGAGCCAGTCAGTTGTGTTGTGACAAGGTAGGGGTGGTATACAGAAGATAGCCCTATTTGGTAAAAGAAGTCCATACTATGGCAAGAACAACTCAAATAAGCAAAGACAAACGACAGTCCATCATTACTTTAAGACATGAAGGTCAGTCAATATGGAAAATGTAAAGTTCCTTCAAGTGCTGTCTCAAAAACCATCAAGCGCTATGATGAAACTGGCTCTCTTGAGGACCACAACAGGAATGGAAGGCCCAGAGTTACCTCTGCTGCAGTGGATAACTTAATTAGAGTTACCAGCCTCAGAAATTGCAGCACAAATAAATGCTTCACAGAGTTCAAGTAACAGACATCACAACATCAACTGTTCAGAGGAAACTTTGTGAATCAGTTCTTCATGGTCGAATTGCTGCAAAGAAACCATTACTAAAGGACACCAATAAGAAGAAGAGACTTGCTTGGGCCAACAAACACGAGCAATGAACATTAGAACGGTACAAATTTGTACTTGTCTGGAGTCCAAATTTGATATTTTTGGTTCCAACCGCCGTGTCTTTGTGAGACGCGGTGTGGGTAAATGGATGATCTCTGCATGTGTATTTCCCACCGTAAAGCATGGAGGAGGAGGTGTTATGATGTGGGGGTTCTTTGCTGGTTACACTGTCTGTGATTTATTTAGAATTCAAGGCACACTTAACCAGCATGGCTACAACAGCATTCTGCAGCGATACTCCATCCCATCTTGTTTGGGCTTAATGGGACTTGTTTGTTTTTCAACAGGACAATGACTCAACACACCTCCAGGCTGTGTAAGGGCTATTTGACCAAGAAGGAGAGTGATGGAGTGTTGCATCAGATGTCCTGGCCTCCACAATCCCCCAACCTCAACCAAATTGAGATGGTTTGGGATGAGTCGGACCAGCAGAGTGAAGGAAAAGCAGCCAACAAGTGCTCAGCCTATGTGGGAACTCCTTCAAGACTGTTGGAAAAGCATTCCAGGTGAAGCTGGTTGAGAGAATGCCAAGAGTGTGCAAAGCTTTCATCAAGGCAAAGAGCAGCTATTTGAAGAATCTCAAATATAAAATATATTTTGATTTGTTACTACATAATTCCATAGGTGTAATTTCATATTTTTTTATGTCTTTACTATTATTCTACATTATAGACAATAGTAAAAAAATAAAGAAAAACCCTTGAATGTGCAAAACTTTTGACCGGTAGTGTATAGCGTTGCATAACTCCGTAGCCCTTAAGGCTAGAAACAAGATTAAAAGACTGAAATTCAGAGGCTGAGCTAAGACCTTCAAAGTCAAACTGAGTTAAAACTTGGTAAAATATGACTTCCCATTCAAAGCAATGTAAGACTGCAGCAATCTAGTTAGTTCAAAACTGATTTTAGAGGGCAGCATACCAGAGTTTAAACCAGCAAGACTTGCAGTTATGCAAGCACACCCGTTGTGCCATTATGGTCCATTTTGGTCTATTGTACTGCAAACAATGTGTAGGCAGGTTGCTTAGGATTCAAACCTTCTCAAACAGCATACATGTAAGTCATACTCTTTGAGGATGTGCTTCCACCATAATGCGATTTCAACTGTATTGGATTCTTCACACACCACACTAAGACATTATCCCATTACATTACCTTTAAGCACTTTTTTTTATTGTTATTTGAAAGCAAGCTTTGCTTTTAAACCTACAAGACCATCAGGCTTGATTGAGTGAGCTGTTTTGTCTTGTAGTAAAGTGGTGCCTGCCTGCATTTCCTTTAACCTTTATGCAACTGAATATAAAATATCCCTTTGAGCATGGTGAAGTTATTAATTAAACTTTGGTTGGTGTATCAATACACTACAAAAATACACAGTTGAAGTCAGAAGTTTACATACACTTCGGTTGGAGTCATTAAAACTCGTTTTTCAACCACTCCACAAATTTCTTGTTAACAAATTATAGTTTTGGCAAGTCAGTTAGGACATCTACTTTGTGCATGATAAGTAATTTTTTCAACAATTGTTTACAGACAGATTATTTCACTGTATCACAATTCCAGTGGGTCAGAAGTTCACATACACTAAGTTGACTGTGCCTTTAAACAGTTTGGAAAATTCCAGAAAAACATGTCATGACTTTAGAAGCTTCCGATAGGCTAATTGACATAATTTGAGTCAATTGGAGGTGTACCTGTGGATGTACTTCAGTGCCTCTTTGCTTGACATCATAGGAAAATCAAAAGAAATCAGCTAAGACCTCAGAAAAAAAATTATAGACCTCCACAAGTCTGGTTCATCCTTGTGAGCAACTTCCAAATGGCTGAAGGTACCACATTCATCTGTACAAACAATAGTATGCAAGTATTAACACCATGGGACCACGCAGCCGTCATACCACTCAGGAAGGAGACGCGTTCTGTCTCCTAGAGATTAACGTACTTTGGTGCAAAAAGTGCAAATCAATCTCAGAACAAAAGCAAAGGACCTTGTGAAGATGCTGGAGGAAACGGGTGCAAAAGTATCTATATCCACAGAAAAACTAGTCCTATATCAACATAACCTGAAAGGCCGCTCAGCAAGGAAGAAGCCACTGCTCCAAAACTGCCATAAAAAAAGCCAGACTACGATTTGCAACTGCACATGGGGACAAAGATGATACTTTTTGGAGAAATGTCCTCTGGTCTGATGAAACAAAAATATAACTGTTTGGCAGTAAGGACCATTGTTATTTTTGGAGGAAAAAGGGGGAAGCTTGCAAGCCGAAGAACACCATCCCAACCGTGAAGCATGGAGGTGGCAGCATCATGTTGTGGTGGTGCTTGACTGCAGGAGGGAATGATGCACTTCGCAAACTAGATGGCATCACGAGGTAGGAAAATGATATGGATATATTGAAGCAACATCTCAAGACATCAGTCAGGAAGTTAAAGCTTGGTCACAAATGAGTCTTCCAAATGGACAATGACCCCATGCATACTTCCAAAGTTGTGGCAAAATGGTTTAAGGACAACAAAGTCAAGGTACTGGAGTGGCCATCACAAAGTCCTGACCTCAATCCTTTATAAAATGTGTTGTCAGTACTGAAAAAGTGTGTGCGAGCAATGAGAACTACAAACCTGACTCAGTTACACCAGCTCTGTCAGGAGGAATGGGCCAAAATTCACACAATTTATTGTGGGAAGCTTGTGGAAGGCTACCCGAAACGTTTGACCCAAGTCAAACAATTTCAAGGCAATGCTACCAAATACTAATTGAGTGTATGTAAGCTTCTGACCCACTGGGAATGTGATGAAAGAAATAAAAGCTGAAATAAATCACTCTACTATTATTCTGACATTTGACATTCTTAAAATAAAGTGGTGATCCTAACTGACCTAAGACAGATCATTTTTACAAGGATTAAATGTCACAAATTGTGAAAAACTGAGTTTATATGTATTTGGCTAAGGTGTATGTAAACTTCCGACTTCAACTATAGGTGTCCTTCCTAACTCAGTTGGCGGAGAGGAAGGAAACCAGTCAGGGATTTCACCATGAGGCTAATGGTGACTTTAAAACAGTTAGAGTTTAATGGCTGTGAAAGGAGAAAACTGACTCAGCATTAGTTTCTCCACAATGCTAACCTAAACGAGAGTGAAAGAAGCCTGTACAGAATAAAAATATTCCAAAACATGTATCCTGTTTGTAGTAAGGCACTAAAGTAAATCTGCGGCAAAGAAATTAACTTTATCTCCTCAAAGCGTTATGCTTGGGGCAATCCAACAACACCTCACAGAGTACCACTTTTCACACTTTCGAGCATCATGTTATGGGTATGATTGTAATCGGCAAGGATGAGGGAGATTTTTAGGATAAAAAGAAATGGATTAGAGCAAAGCACAGGCAAAATCCTTGAGTAAAACCTGGTTCTGTTTGCTTTCCAACAGACAATGGGAGACAAATTCACCTTTGAGCAGAACAATAACCAAAAACACAAAGCCAAATATTCCAAGATGACTTTGAATGTGCCTGAGTGGCCGAGTTACAGTTGACTCAAATCGGCCTGTAAATCTATGACAAGACTTGAAAATGGCTTTCTAGTAATGATGAACAACCAACTTGACAGAGCTTGAAGAATTTTAAAAGAATAACGTGCAAATATTGTACAATCCAGGTTTGCAAAGCTCTTAGAGATGTACACAGAAAAACTCAGTTCGAATCACCTTTGGCAGCAATTACAACATGTAATGACTCAGGGTTGTGAATACTTATGTAAATTAGATATCTATTTTTCCATTTTCAATAAATTTGCAAAAATGTCTAAAAACATGTTGTCACTTCTTCATTATGGGGTATTGTGTGTAGATAGGTGAGAATTTTTTTTATTTCATACATTTTAATTTCAGGCTGCAACAACAAAATGTGGAATACGTCAAGGAGTATGAATACTTTATGAAGGCACTGTCTGTGAAGTGAGAGGAATGTTCTGGTGGTGTAAAACTCCCTGCAAAATTCCATAATTACCTCAGATACATGAACACAAATAGCACCACTCCAATTAACATGCCTGAGGCATTACTCACGTTTTCAACTCTGCTGTGGTGGCTATATGTTTAGTTGAAGTCTGTGTAATTTGTCCTTGTTTATGGTTTACAGCGATTATCGGGTATTTCTAATTGAAGTGTGTTTTGAAAGCCTACATTTCCCATTAAATTCATTTTCTACAATTATTCTTCCCACATGGGAATAAAATTGTGACAGCAATTACTTACCAAAATGACAGTAATTTAACTTTGACAAAGCACCGAGTAAATTGTAACTCTAAAGAGCTGGTTGACTGTTTTATAATAACCTTTGGTAAGAAGAACATTATAATTTGTCTCATTTATCAATGAGATGCACAAGTATGGTGTAGCAGCACCCAGTATTCAACGACAATTTGATTCAATGAATGATCATTTTCTACATTTCATATATGGTTCTATGCAATCAAACTGTGTGGTTTCTACTCCATTTAACTACAGCCATTTATGAAGACATTATATGATCAGACTTAATGAATGAACAGCACCATGGGGGGGGGGCATAATTTGCTAGTCCATAATCACTATATATACACAAAAGTATGTGGACACCCCTTCAAATTAGTGGACTGCCATTTCAGCCACATCCATTGTTGACAGGTGTATAAAATCAAGCGAACGGCCATACAATCTCCATAGACAAACATTGGCAGTAGAATGGCCTTACTGAAGAACTCAGTGACTTTTCAATGTGGCACCGTCATAGGACGCCACCTTTCCAACAAGTCAGTTTGTCAAATTCCTGCCCTGCAAGAGCTGCCCCGGTCAACTGTAAGTACTGTTATTATGAAGTGGAAACGTCTAAGAGCAACAACGGCTCAGCCACGAAGTGGTAAGTCACACAAGCTCACAGAATGGGACCGCCGAGTGTTGAAGCATGTAGAAATCATCTGTCCTTGGGTGCAACACTCACTACAAGTTCCAAACTGCCTCTGGAAAGGAATATCAGCACAACAACTGTTTGTCGGGAGCTTCATGAAATGGGTTTCCATGGCTAAGCAGCCGCACATAAGCCTAAGACCACCATGTGCAATGCCAAGTGTCGGCTGGAGTGGTGTAAAGCTCGCCACCATTGGACTCTGGAGCAGTGGAATCGCATTCTCTGGAGTGATGAATCATGCTTCACCATCTGGCAGTCCGACGGACTAATCTGGGTTTGGCAGATGCCAGGAGAACGCTACCTACTCCAACACTAGTGCCAACTGTCAAGTTTGGTGGAGGAGGAATAATGGTCTGGGTCTGTTTTTCATAGTTCGGGCTACAGCATACAATTACATTCTAGACGATTCTGTGCTTCCAACTTTGTGGCAACAGTTTGGGGAAGGCCCTTTCCTGTTTCAGCATGACAATGCCCCCTTACACAAAGCAAGGTCCAAACATAAATGCTTTGTCGAGATCAGTGTGGAAGAACATGACTGGCCTGCACAGAGCCCTGACCTGAAACCCTTCGAAAATCTTTGGGATGAATTGGAACGCCGCTTGCGAGCAATGCATAATCGTCCAACATCAGTGCCCGACCTCACTAATGCTTGTTGCTGAATGGAAGCAAGTCCCGGCAGCAATGTTCCAACATCTAGTGGAAAGCCTTCCCAGAAGAGTGGAGGCTGTTATAGCAGAAAAGGGGGGAATAAATCCATATTAATGCCCATGATTCTGGAATGAGATGTTCGACAACCAGGTGTCCGCATACTTTTGGTCGTGTAGTGTGTGTGGCTATTATACATGTAATGGCATCAGCATACACACACCAGGGGCACCGTCCTATCCTATCTGTAATTAGTTAGCTCTGTGGTCAATGCATCACAGCATTGCTAAAGATTGAATAGTGTAAAGAAATATCTCTGAAGGGAGAATTCACCTCCCCTCAATGCGAGATACATGCGAGTACATGTAGCCTTTCTGCATGATGAATGTGGCCTACCGGTGTAAGAAGGAGTCTATACTCTGAAGTGTGTTTAGAGAATCAACAGTGCTCCTTTTACTATTTCATCATTGGCTTCTTTTCTGTCGCGGACTACATATTGCCTAGTGTTGTGTGATGTTTAGGTATATCCCCTACCTGTTTTAGCTGGGTCATTAGTGCATCTGTGCTACAGTGCACCAGTTGCTTCTCCTCCCCCTCTTTCTTCCTCTTCCTGTAGCGAGAGGCGGGCCTCTCCCCTCCCTTGGGGGTCCTCTTGTTCCTGCCTTTCTTTTTCTCCTGTCCTGCTAGCAGCGGTCCTGGGAACTCTGGCAGGCCAGACATCTGTCCGTCTGAATACGCCTGGGAGAAGGTAGATAAAGATGACTTTATTGTCCATTTAACAAAGGAACTGATAAGACAGCAGTGTCGCTCTCATGGCCAAGCACAACAATATCTCTAAAAATAAATAAACATGACATCAAGGAGGATGACAACCGTTAATAGATAAATTGTCAAATGTCAACTCTTCAGCCGTTTGGGTATGTCTGAGTGTTTTCAAAAAACATTTCATCAATCATGACTCAGCCTAAAATACTGCGTCCTATGACTCACAGCAGTTTGTCGCAGGCAGCGAGAGACACGACCCATCTGACTGATTCACTGAGCCTGCTTGGCTTGGCTCTGACTCACACTAGCTGCTCATCTACCTACATAGCAAGCTAGCGATCACTGACTCAAAGGAGGCTGGTCGAGGGAGAAATCGGAGGACAGGATCACTGTAATGAACGGAAAGTAACTGTTCCATTCAATCCATCCCAGTGGTTGCAATGAGCCTCCACCAGCCTCCACTGCCGTGCCTTATCTGCCAGACAGTGAGACTCACCCCATTACTGTCCATGGAGCTCTGCCTCAGCAGCAGGGCCTTGCAGTCTGTAGCCACCTCCTCCTCCTCAGACCTCAGGCTTTCGTCTGACCGTTGGTGGGGAAGCCCTGGTCCATTAAAAGGTGTCTGCTTGTTCTTCAACAGGTGTTTGAGGAGTTCGTTATTACCCCCAGACTCCCCCTTGGCTCCCCCGCTGTGCAAGGGGCTCTGTGCTGCAGGTCCACCCTCCTCCTTTACTATGCCCATCCCTGAGCACATGTCGGATGAGGCGCACTCGGTGCTCTCAGTCTGCTCCAGCTTGATGTTGCTGAGGATGCGCTCCTGCTCCAGAGCCTGGGCCCTGGCGACATCTGATGGGATGCTGCTCATTCCTACAGGCTGCCCACCTCCCACCCCCAGGCCTCCTGCAGAGAGCTGCCTTTCCAGCTCAGAGTGGCTGTGGGTAGAGGTGGAGGAGCCCAGTAAGGGGGACCTGGAGAGGTCCTGGTCCCCGAAGAGGTGGGCGTTGTTCCTGGTGGGTGTGGAGGATGTGTCTGACCGGCAGGGTGTCAGAGGCGCTGTGAGGTCAGAGTGCGGCGTGGACGGGGTTTTAATGGAATCTGCGTCATCGTTGTCTTTCTTCTTCTTTCTGTTCCTCTTCTTCTTCCCCTTCTCTTCCGGGATGATGTTGGAGTAGAGCTGGATCAGAGACTGACCCGAGCCGGGGAAGTTGGAAGGCAGGGGTGTGGTGGAGGAGTCTCCGCAAAACGGGGGGCCTTCTCCAGGCATCTGAGACATCATGCCTGGCCCGCTGAACCTCCTGGGTCTGAGTGGACCCTGGGAGAAGTTAGCTCCCTGTAGACCCATGGTATCAGGCCCAAAACCTCCAGGCCCCATGTCCTGAGGAAGCATCCCGTTACTCATCATGGCCCTCCGGTCACCGCCTTGCATGTAGACCGCAGGAGGAGAGCCCATCCCTGACTGCATGGACTGCTGCTGGGGAAACATTGGTCCCAACTGCTGCTGCTGTTGTGGTAGTTGTGGCCTCTGCGGCTGCATGAAGTCCTGGGGCAGCTCGGCATTGAAGAATGGCATCTGAGAGATGGGCGCCATGTTCCCCCCGTCGGACCCCAGCAAGCCTTGCTGTTCCATCTCCATGCGTTGTTTCAGTGCCCGTTGGCGCTCTACCTCCTGCATCAGCTGGACCCTCTGCCTCTCCTGCTGCTCTCTCAGCCTCTCCCTCCGCTCTCTCTCCTGGAAGCCCTCGCTGAACGGGTTGTTGTCGTCAAACTTCAGACCAGAGCCCTGTGGGGTTGTGACCCCACTGGGTTGAGTCTGAGGTTGGTTTTCTATGGGGATCTGTTGGGGCATCTGGGAGGGCTGCTGAGCTGGGTTTCCCATGGGAATCTGAGAGGGTATATTGGGGCCACCCATGGGCATGGGAGCTCCAGGATGCCAGCCTGGTTGGTTGGTTATCGGCATGTGTTGTGCAGGGGCGTTCGGCTGGCCTGGATGTAGTGGCACCTGATGCATCATGGGGTTCATAGGTGGCTGTTGGTTCATCGGAGGCCCGCTTGGTACCTTGCCACCAGGGACACCCTGCATTGGTGGCATCCCTGGCACAGTCGCTGGCATCACAGTGGGAGGCATGCCACTGCCACCCTGCTGCTGCTTCACTTGATACTCCTCGATCAGTTCGGCGTGCTCTTTCTGCTGCTTCCGGATCTGAAAGGACAAGAACCAAACACAATTTGTGAGCAATTAGGCAAACTCATGACAATCTCAAACCCCAACACAGACAATAACAATTAAATGTTTTCATTGACATCATTCAATGCATATTCATGATCATTATGAGGAGCATTGAAATGTCTGAATAACTGAAGAAACAACATTTTGACAAGGGGCTCAAAACATAGCTCTCCAAGCAAGGGCAGTTTGAGAGTTGAACAGAGAGGATAGTGGAAGGGGGAGAGGAAGTGCTGATGGAAAAAGGTGAAAGAAAGAGTGCCCTCAGCAGCATTTACCTGCTCCAGCTGTTTCTGGACGACACTCTGCTGCTCTGTGACATGTTTGAGCTGCTCTGCGTCCTCCTCAGCAAACTCCCTCCCAGCCTTCTTGGCTGTGCGCTGCTTGGCACACAGGGCCTTCTTGGCCTTCCTGTGGGCTCCGATCTTCTCCTCCAGAAACTTCTGCTGCATCTGGAGCAGCTGCTGGGTCTCCTGGAGCCACTCCTCGTACTGAGCCTTCTGAGCATTATCTGAGGGAGAGATAACAGAGTGAGTTTTCATATGACATATTTTAAACAGCATTTCTTAAAAACAACCTATGGTCTTGGGGGAGACAGAATTTTATTTTCTGCCATTATTATTGAACTTTGGCTCGTAAATCAAAGATGAACTTACTGACAAAATCTGATCCAAAATTCGGAGGGTTGGGCCTTGCCACCGCGGGTGTCAGCTTGCCATCCTGGTTTTGAAAGAGACAAACAAATTGTTCTTATAATTTGTGTTTCGTAGTATGGTTTGTGTATGAAAGGTGACTTGAGAGAACTGATTTGGTGATAAGCGATTCAGTTACCTGTCCAACGGCCTGTGGAGGAGCAGAGGCGCTTTTAGGACACGGTGCTGCAGCACCAGGTGGAAACCTGTTCATGACCATCGGTGTCATTCCCATGTTGTTTTGAACCATGACTTTGTTGATGCCTTTCAGAGCGACCATCTTTGCTTTCATAATAGGGTCAGTGATTGCGTCAAAATCTGCATACAAAAAAAGATGTGCGGTCAGCAACTTGCCCATTACTAAAGACAAATGTCCTCAATGATTTATTTTATAGACAAATTACATATCACTTATATTCATACTATTTATTTCTCATACAAAATAAGAAGGTAAATAACTTGTTTGAACTGGAATAAAAGCATTTAGCCTGAATGAAAAACATCTAGTTACCGATGTTGGGGAAGAAGGAGTCACTGGAGGAGCGTTGTCGGATCATGGCCTGCATCTGCCTCTGCTGCTGCTGCTCCTGCCTCTCCTGGTCCAGCAGGTCCTGTAGGAGGAGGGGCTGCTCCTCCAGCAGCAGGGGTCTGTGCCCCCCTGGCCCCACCTGGCCCAACGTCTGGACCAACAGGGCCTGCTGAGCCGGTGTCAACCCACTCTGGTCTATCTCAAAGGTAGACATGGATGTTTCTCCTTCTCCTTCTCCCCTGCTTGTGGGATCCATGGTTTGGGAGATGTTCTGAGCATCTTGGTTTGGCTGTGCCATAGAGTTACCACTGCCTTGATTGTCAGGGGAGGAGTCCTCTGGCTGCTGCTTGATTAGTAAGCTAGAGAGGACTGGGGTGGAGTCAGAGAGCACTCCTGATTGGTTGTTAGGGTTTCCGTCTGCTTGCTGGTCCGTCCTGTCATTGGACGTCTGGGACAGGTTGTCTCCGTCTACCATTTTGATCTTCTGCTTCGAGGGCAGGGAGGAGGCGGCGCTTTGTCTACAGCTCACTTCCTGTTTGACTTCAGCTGACGAGGAATACTTCTCGGCCGTTCCCTCTGACTTCCCCATTCCAGATGTTAAATTAGAGAAGGAAGATACAGCACCACCACAGCTAGAGTTGAAGTTCCTCTTCTCAGACAAAGCCTTCTGGAAGTCTGAGGCATCACTGTGGTCTTCCATGTGGTCACTAAGCTCCAACTCCTCGTTGAACATGTCCTTCTTGATATCGTTCAGGTCAGGGTCGGTGTACGCAATGATGTCGAACTTCCCTGATGTCAGGAAGTCGTCCAGGTGCAAATCGTTGGTCTCCAGGTCCAAGTCTTTGCCGTCTTCTTCTTCCGGATCCAGGTTTAGGTTGTCCAGATCGGCATCGACCAGGTCCTTCACCTCCACGTCTTCCAGGTCTTTGACAGCCGAATCGACGGTGTCCAGTTTCTCCTCCACTCCATCGTGGTTGTTAGCCATGGAGACTCCCTGATCATCAGTGTGTCCAACAGATGGCCCTGGCGTCATCATGGAAGGAGCTGACATACTCTGGGTCTCGTTCGAAGCTGGCTGGCTCATGGACCTCATCAGCTGGGCTTGCCTGTGCATGGTGCCCCCTTGCATCTGAGCCTGCTGCTGCTGGTGGAGGTTCTCCATGCTAGAGGACAGCTGGCTCTGGCCAACCTGCTGGTTCCCCATGGAACCCATCATCATCCTGGGGCCATCTTGGTTCATACCTGGAGGGAACCTGAACTCAGGCCCTCCCATGAAACCAGGAGGCCTTTGGGGCTGGAGGTTGGGATCCATGTTGGGACATTGATCCATGGCGTTGGGACCGAAGGGGAGGCGGAGTCTGCTGTCAGGGGCTCTGTGTCTCAGCTCGATGAAAGGCTGACCCATGATGTTGTGCTGCTGCATTGGCAAGCCGCGAGGAGGGAAATGCTGTGGCAGCCCCATAGGGTTGGGGTTGCCCCCCACGGACTTGGCCATGTCCACGGACATAGAGCGTCTCATCCCCGGGTGGATGTCCTGCATGGGGTGGGGGCCTCTGAGGAAGAACTCCTGTCCTCCGTGAGGTCCCGGCCCACCAGGTGGAAATGCAAACCTGAGAGATAGAAAATAAACATATTTTAATACATATTCCTGTGCTGAATTTTCTCAGACGTTCTCCACATTCAATCTAGAGTGACTCATTTTGTTTTTTCGGAGACTACAAATTTCATGAGTCATAAAAGATAGTCTTATTTATTGTCCCCCACGACTGTGGATCGGTCCATATCTCAGACAGCACTGGGACAATTCTGACAACTTGGGTGAATGACTTGTCTTGCCATTAGAGATCCAGCATTTATAAAATGACACTGACTTGCACAAGGCGGAAGCTGTAGTAATGAACTGAAATGTAATTACACAGTTACGGAACATGACATTCGTTGATTTAAATTATTTTTTTTAAATATATATATTTCTACAGGTATATCATTCATGGGGGACAACATGTTTACTGTAACCTCTGTAAGGACAGTAATTCCAGTTACTAACCTTGGCCCCTGATGTCTGATATTAGGATCCCCAGGATGTTGTCCTCTGGGGAACTGGCCCTCATTAGGGAAAGGGCCACGCTGGTCCCCTGGGAAGGGTCCAGGGAATCTCATGGGCCCTGGCCCAGGGTAGGGTGGAGGGGGCCGACTGAATATCTCGCACTGCTGTCCGTGGCCCTCATGGGGCCAGGGTCGAGGGGTGCCAGGGGCCATGTTACCAGCGTTCTCCTGGCGGATGGCACTCCTCTGCTGCTGCTGCTTCAGGATCAGCTCTCGGATGCGTTGACGCTAAATAAAACACAAGTAGTCAGACCTCCAACTAGATAATTCACGCCTGAACTCTACTGAATATTTGTTTGCAAAATTAAAAGTGATAGAAATGTATAAGCTATTAAACACCATGGATTCCAGCTTGCCAAGGGATAAAAAATGTATTTAAGTGAATACTGAAGCGGATGAAATGAATCTCTGAAAGATAATGCTTTAAATAAAGAGCAGTTAATAAAAAGAGCGTCAGTCCTCTTACCTGTCTGAGTCTCTCCTCACTGTCGGCCAGGGAGACACTCTGAACCTCAGAGGAGGTTCCAGGCATCTGGGAGGGTCTTTGCAGCTGTCCTCCAGGGTCCCGGCCTTGCTGCTCCTTCATCTCCAGTCTTTCTGCTGGCTGTGGACACGGGGGGGTGGGTGCCTGCTCATAAGGATCATGGACAGGCGTCTGGTTGGGACGTCTGGACGGTGACGGAGAGAATCCATCATCGGCCATCCCACCGTGATGCGTTGGTGTCTGTGACCCAGGGTGCGGGAAGGGAGCGTCTTGGGGCCTAACGCCTTGAGTGGAGAAATGGTCCTGCTGGTTCCCCAAGGGACCAGGCCTCTGCACCTGCAGTCTGCCCAGCCCGTCAGGCCCCATCCCTGGCCGGGGGGTTCCTGGAGCCTGGGCGTACGGGTCACTCAGCATCGGCCTGGTGGTCTGGGAGAACATGTCACCACTCATAGGCCTGGGGGTTCCAGGTTGGCTAGCATAGGGATCCATGGGGGCTAGCCTCTGGCTGCCTGGGGACTTGGAGAATCTCTCTCCCATGGGGGGCCTAGGGGTACCAGGTTGCTGGGCGTAGGGGTCCATGGAGTGCCCAGGGGACATCCTCTGACCAGGTGCTTGGGGGTGTGGGTGAGGGAACTGGTTCATGCCAGGGCCAGAGCGAGGAGTGTTGGGCTGCTGGGAGTAAGGGTCCGAGGACTGACCGTAGTTGTCGTGTGGGCGAGGGGTTCCTGGAGGGCGAGCGTAGCTGGACTCAAAGAACGGTCTGTTTCCAGGAAGTTGGCAACTGGGGTCATTCATGGGTCGAGTGATACCTGACATCTGAGCATAGGGGTCTGAAGAGGGTCTTGGGTTTCCAGGGGGCTGGGCGAAGGGGTCATATGTGAAGTGGTCGGGCCTTGGGGTAGAGGGAGCATGAGCGTAAGGGTTTCGGTTAGGTAACTGTGCTATTGGGCCGGGCTGAGGGAAGGGGTGGCCCTGGGGATGGTGCTGGGCCATCCTGGGTGGACTGGTGAAACTGTCGTGGGGTCGTGGAGTAAGAGAGGCCTGAGAGTAGGGGTCTCCCTGCTGAGAGATTCTGTCTGACAGGTGTCCCATTGATCTGTTGAAGGGGTCCTGGGCCTGGGGCGGAGGCATGGGGGTCTTGAATAGAGACTGAGGGACTGAGCCCTGCTCGTTGCTTCCCGGGATGGGAGCTAACAGAGGTCTGGAGTAAGGGTCTGACAGGATCATCCTGTTTTGAGCCATCCGTTGGTAGGCCTCTTGGCGGATCATGGGTCTGGAGTAAGGGTCTCCCCGCACTGGAGAGACCATCGGGGGCCTCCCCTGAGGACCCTGGTTGACTCTGGGTGGGCCCATAGGCTTTAGGAAGGGGTCCATGTCCGCAGCAACAGGCCTGGGGGTGTCAGGGGGCTTGGCATAGGGATCCATCTCCCTACTCATGGACGTGGGCGAACCAAAAGCCTCATGAGCGGGAGATGTGAGCCTCCCTCTGTCCTGCTGATCCATCAGAGAGGTGGGAGACTTGCCAGACTCCATGGACATTCTGCGACTTGCGCCGGGTCCTAGAGCTGGAGGCCTGGGGGTGCCCACCATCTTGGCGTAAGGGTCACAGGGAGAGGAGGGTCTGGAGCCGGAGGAGCCAGGGGAGAACACCTGGGGGGACTGGGGCTGAGAGGAACCCCCTGAGGGAGGGGGAGGAGGGGGCCGCAGAAACACGTCTTCGGGGGGCCCTGAGGTGGGCGTCCCTGGCAGTTGAGGTCGGAGGAAGCCCTCTTTACCTCCGGTGCTGTGCTGCATGGGGGACATGCTGCCGTTGCTCCCGTGCTGGGAGGAAGGGCTCTGGTTGCCGCTGTTGTTACCGTCTCCCTCTGACTGGCTGCCTGACTGCTGTTGCTGCTGTTGCAGCTGCTCATTCTTCACCTGCTCCAGCTTCTGGGTGGCTTCGATCTTGGCTTGCTGCCTGCTTTTCTGTCTCATTTGCTGTCGTAAGAACAGGATGAAAAGGCAAAACATGTTTAGTTTATTAAATAGTGGCTTCACAAGCAATGCATGTTTGCTTAGCAGCCTAAATTACAAAAAGACAAAAAAGAGACTATTTGACTAATATATTTTTTTTTGGGGGGGGGGGGGCCTTCCTAAACTGCATCTCACCTGGTTGCATCTCACACACACTAACCTGCCTGCAGGCCACACTACTACAGGCCACACTACTACTATCTCACTTCTCTGAATACAATCTTACCTGTCTAAACTTCCACTCTTGCTCATGCTCTGACTCTTTGGGTTTCAAAGGGTCCTTAAAGAGCAAGTCTGTGTCTAGAGGTATGTTGGGGTCAAACACCTCGTCGGGGAGTTGCAGTGAGACGGGAGGCTGCTGGGACAGGGGAATCTGCTGCGACTGCTGCCTCTTCAGACTCTCGTTGGACATCTGGACCTTGTTGATGCGCAGAGCAGCACGGTTATCCCTTGCCTTTTGCTGCGGAGCAAAATCAGTCGCAGACAAATACACACACACACACACAAAAACATAATAAATTATTTCAGCTGGTGCCATAGAAACATTTGGAGACGATTACGAATAGTTTATTTTATTTCTTCAGTCATTATTTTATCATTATTTTAAAACATGGCCTCTGCCAGAAATGACAGGTTCTGTATTGAGGTTAACACTGAAAACTGAGGATCTTCTGTTAAAGCGGCAAGACGTAGTAGTCTGACCCATAAGATAAATACCACATCAGACTAAAGTTTAAAGGAGACAGATCTTCACAGGATTCTCACATGTTCAATGTATGTCTGTCTACTGGGGACAATAAGTAATTTAAGCAGAATGAAATGCATCTTACCACATATGGGGCCCTGTCTTGAGAACTTGCTTTCCTCCATAACTTTGCAATCTGTTTGACTCTTGTAGACCAGTCTGTAGAGTGCCGGAAGAAGATCATTTTATATGACTAAAACAGACTGCAGCTCAAAAAGGACATCTGATGACATCTTCCACTGTAAATTAAGTCATGATAACTGCTGGATATGCACAGAGGTGTGACTGGGGAACACACACACACCTGGGAACTCATCCTTAAGGCTGGGGAAGTTGACGTTGGTGTAAAGGACAGGGGCTACAGTTGCTAGCTCCCCCAGCGTCTCCTCCTTCTCCCACTTCAGTGTGCTCCTCTGGGCGTTGGACATGGCCTCCGCCTCACCCCCCTCAGGCCCGGGCCCAGGAGGAGGGGTGAGGCCTGGGCCACCATGAACAAGACCAGGAGCCCCCTGCCATGGACCCACCGCCTCTCTGGCCATCTGATTAAACTTCCTGTCCCTGCAGGAAGGACACAAGTACAGGGATTTGAGTGATAGACAAAAAAAACATGTAGTCATCATTATCATTGTTTTGTAGACAACTAGAGCTCCCTACAGTAACTACAGTCACTAACAAAGTTTGCAATTTGATTTGGTTAAACCGACTAGTTTGTATGGAGATGACTTAACGTTCAATACAGTTTGTCAGATAATTATGTGCTTTCCACAGCAAGGTAAGATTTGCAGTTAGTACCTTGGATTGTCAGTAAAAGGCATGCGGTGGAGGGGAGAGAAATTGTCTGGGATACAGGGTCCTGCTCCGGGATTGGACGGATTCAGAGGGAATCGTTGGTTAGGTCCCATCAGCCCGTTCATCATTGGCATCCGTGGAAACATGGCATTCCCTGTACGCAAAAACAGGATAATATCAAAGGGACTGCATTACTGTAGGAAAATGATGTTTGTGTGATGAGCAACCTCTTCTGAAACATGAAGACTTGCATTGGCGCTCTGAACTAATGCCTAGGCTTTAGCTCATCGGGCTAATAGTATTGAGGAACACAGAAATTAATAGTATTGAGGAACACAGAAAATAAGGAAATCAGTCTAAATAAATAAATTACGCCCTAAACAATGGATTTCACATGACTGGGCAACCCATGGGTGGGCCATGGAGGGCATAGCCCCCCCCCCCACCACCACCCCGACAGTCCAGGTGAAGAAGCCGGATGTGGAGGTCCTGGACTGGCGTCATTACATGTGGTCTGCGGTTGTGAGGCCAGTTGGACATACTGACCAAATTCTCAAAAACAACATTGGAGACAGCTTATGGTAGAGAAATTAACATTAAATTATCTGGCAAAAGCTTTGGGGACATTCCTGCAGTCAGCATGCCAATTGCACGCTCCCTCAAAACTTAAGGCATCTGTAGCAGTGTGTTGTGTGATAAAACTGCACATTTTATAGTGGCCTTTTATTATCCCCAGCACAAGGTGAACCTGTGTAATGATCATGCTGTTTAATCAACTTGTTGATATGCCACACCTGTCAGGTGGATGGATTATCTTGGCAAAGGAGAAATGCTTACCAACAGGGATGTAAACCAATTTGTGCTCAAAACTTGAGAAAATACACTTTTTGTGCGTTGAAAAATATCTGGGATTTTCTATTTCAGCTCATGAAACATGGGACCAACACTTTACATGTTGCGTTTATATTTTTTGTTCTTAGCCTACAAGCTAATGATGCAGACCTTTGGAACATCTACATTTTAAAAAGTCAAATAAATTAATTTAATATAGCCGTGTAATATAACCTACACCATCACAATAAATCCATAATTTATTTTAGACATGTCTAAAGAAACATATGACGAAAATGTTGCCTATTTCAGAAGAACAGAATAGCATACTCTGACTTGTCCTTATGTTATGCCATATGGCTGTGGGCTACACTAGTGCATTTAGCAGACAAGATTTATTTAGAATTCCGTGGCATTATTTTATAGTATGAAGAATACAATTGAACAAAGCTGAATAAAATAGAAAGGATATATTCCCCAAACGATTTCAGAAGGAGTGCACACTAGGCTTGAGCTGTATATCGTATATACCAGTACACCGGGATATTTGGAAATAGCCATGGGATGTTTTTTTCAATACCGTTGAAACTATTTCCTTGAGTTTTTTATTTATACATTTGAATATTTGTAGTTCTTTTTTTAAAGCAAATAACGGCAGTCAACTTTTGCAATATGTTAGGAGATCAAGATCACGTTCTCATTTCACCTGTCACAGCATTAGTACCAGTAGTACCCAGTCACGTGGTGTATTTATCCCTGTGTTTCCTGTCTCTCTGTGCCAGTTTGTCTTGTATGTTTCCAAGTCAACCAGCGTTTTTCCTGTTCTCCTGCTTTTTGCATTCTCCTTTTTCTAGTCCTCCCGGTTCTGACCCTTATCTGTTTCTGTACTTTGAACCCGCCTGCCTGACCATGAGAGCCTTCCTTGACCATGAGAGCCTGTCTGCCAGTCTGTACCTCCAGGACGCTGATCTGGTTTTGACCTTTTTGCCTGTCCATGACCATTCTCTTGCCTACTCCTTTTGGATGAATAAACATTGTAAGACTTCAATTCTGCCTCCTGTGTCTGCATCTGGGTCTCGCCTTGTGCCTTGATACTATACTCCTGATGTAGAGAAGCAATGTGCTAATATTAGGAAAGTTGAGAAATAAATATAGTAGGCCTAGCTAGGGCTGGGCGATATGGCAAATCAATTATCACAATATTTATATATATGTTTTCATTCAATAATGATAATTATCATAATATTAATCAAATAATGTTTAAAAGGTGCATTCTGCTTCAGACTCAAGTATGCCTAATGCCTGAACAAACCACTAGGCAGGTTAGAGTGTGGGTCAGTAACCGAAAGGTTGCTAGATCGAATCCCTGAGCTGACAAGGTAAAACTGTTGTTCTACCCCTGAACAACGCAGTTAACCCACTGTTCCCTGATAGGCCATCATTGTAAATAAGAAGTAGTTCTTAACCGACTTGCCTAGTTAAATAAAAGTTACATTTTTTATTTTTATTATGTGAGCTACACATGAAATTAGACTTTAAGGAAAATTGTTCCATGTTTGCGGCTAGGGAGCACGTACCTGGCGTCTATTAAATTGATAAGGCTCTTGAAACTTTCCTTTTCGACTGTGCTAATTGATAGCACTTCCTTAGCAATGCAATACATAATAGCATTTGAGATGTCTGTCTTTTCGATGTTTGTTTGTAGGGCATAAACACTGTCAGTGTTGACTGCGTCGGGCAAACATCCCTAGTTTGGCTGGTGCTTGACGGACGTTGATCAATACCTTGGCGCAAACTCAAACTTCCTGCATGTTCCAAAGAGTGATTTTGCTTCAGATGTTGAAAAAGGTTTATCGTATTACCAGACTTCGTAGTCACCGGTCTACAGCACAATTTGCACTGAACATTGCTCTGTTCTTTGTCGGACTTCAAAAAGCCAAACCACTTCCAAATTACTGAAACAGTTTTAACCCTTTTTATCAATAATATCTTTGTTGGAAGCTGCTCCTTCTCCATGGCTATCACTGCCACCGTTTTCGCCTACTTCACTCATTTGTCGTGGTTAATAGTAGCTACTCCATCACTCGAGGTGCTAAGTGGTTTTGAGTGGGCGTATACCTCTCCATGTGCATATTGTCACTTCTACGCATGTTCCTGCTGTGTCAGAGGTGAAATGGACTGCTGTACCTAATGATTCTATATCGGCATTATCGAAAATGAATCTAAGCGTTTCTATATCGTTATTGAGGGAAGTAATTACCTCAATAATTATTGATATTGACTTATCGCCCAGCCCTAGCCTATAGAAAGCTGATGGGATTCTCCTCTTTTAAATAGAGGCCATCAAAACTGTGTTCTTGCATAGCCTACATAAATGTTGCGTAAAATGAGCTCATGGGCTCTCATGACGTGTTTGATTGAATTTGATTACATTTACGTCAGAATGATTAGAGGAAAAATAGAGTGCAGAGTACCAGGCCATTAGCCACTGTCATTCAGCAACTTTTGTGGGCTACTAATGAACATCAGCGGCATCAGAGCACAGTTTTGGAGAAGCCGCGACTAAACGGTCACATGGCATTTGACTGTGGTCATGACTTGTGAATGCTGGTGTGGTAGTAATACGTCCCTGTAACAGCCCTAGTCTTATCAAAACGTCAGAGGAGAGCGAAATACTGCCAGTATCTGCTACAGGACCTTGATGAGAGTCATACCTGCGTGAGGGTGTACCAGGCTGGTTCCTGGTTCCCCAGGTGGGCCGTGGGGTTGAGGCATCTGTGGTGGATGGCTGGTGCTGGGGCTCAGGACGGCAGTGAAGAGGTCCTCCACGTCCTTCCCTTCCAGCTCTACAGGGCACAGCAACAGAGACAGTCATTAACACTAATACAGGCAGTAGAGTTAAAACTGATAGACAGACAACAGTAATGTTCAGTTCTGTATAACCCTGGTTCTCTGAATGAGGGAAACGATATACAGTGATTAAAAAAAAAAGCGTAATAACCAACCTGGTATTTTGTATAGTTTGCTGAGAATCGATTCTGATGCCAGAACAAAAAGAAATGACACAGATTATTCATCTGATCAGAGTTATACCAAGCAGTGAATTGAATATGAAGGGGCTAAAATACAGACGTGTTGACCAACAGGTCTTGTACTGACCATCAGCCATCTCCAGCTCTGGGCTGAAGATCCCGTCCAGATGTTCATCTGGGAGCGTACGGGGAGTCCGGCGGCCAGACTGAGAATGGGCGCGCGCTGGGGAGCGGTCTGTCAAGGGCCCAATGTCCAGACCAGCTGAGAAAGCACACACAAGCAAAAATACACATCAAAAACTATGCATGGTCCACTCACTTCAAAGCTAGACGCAATCAGAACTTTATCTGGCTAATAAGCTTTGCGAATCATTTGAATTACGGGGGGATATCTACATTGTGTGCAAATTAAATGAAGATAATAAGCAACGGTGCACGCTTAGCAGAATTACTCATTTTGAGATGAATCGTTATAACTACTATACATCTACTCGCATCTAATCTACTCCCAAAGAAACACATTACAACCATCCATCCATCAACGTCAGGACGACTGCTGCGGACTGTGAGTCACCAAGGCTTTTTTTAGGTGAAGAAACACTAAGTGCATTTTAAGTTACATAAAAGTAGTGATTATTGAGAAAGAACCAAGGATGCAGAATTTTATTGGCCTCAGTGGAGTTGCTAAGAACCTATTCTTCAACCATTCACCGAACAGGGACGAGAGAGACGGAGATATTCGCTGTCACCACAAAATGCAAGGCCACTCACCAAGGCCTCTCACTCTCTCCAAATAATCTGCCTCTAAATTGCTATTTTTCTGTCCTTGACCATTTGTTTTGGTGACAATTTGAATCACTTTAGCGTTTATCAGTTAGACTTGAATTTGTACTTCACAAACAGAACTGTAACCAAACAAAGGATTGGAAAACTTTTTGTGTGAGAGGCCATTGTAGACCAGGTGAAATGTAGCGTAAGAGCGTCAGAGAGCACAGGCGCACACAGTAACAAAGAGAATGTACTATTGCTATTACGGCCATGGAGCCCTTACCAAAAGGAGGAGGTGAGGAGTCAACCTGGAAAGGGCAAAAATCAAGACCTGCAGGAATGGAACCGAAACCAAGACACAAGATGAGTGAATAAAACAGAATACTGGAGACAGAGCAAGCAAATCAAACTGGAAATAAATGAATAAAACACACTTGAAACAATGACAAATAAAGATAAAACAACTAAAAAAGGAATAAAATAATTTTGAAAAGTATGTGACAAATATGTGCTGAATAAAAATGTAGTGGAGGTAAGGATAAATTGGTGAGAATTTATCCTTACCCTAACCCTTGGAAAAGCCATTTTGAATAGACAGACAGCAAGACATCCCATGCTGGCAGTAAACTCTACCCACTATGACAGCCTCAGAGATGTATACATCAATGATGCCGCTCTTGCTGCGGGTGATTCTTTGATCCACCTCCACTCAGACGACACTATTCTGTATACATCTGGCCCTTCTTTGGACACTGTTAACTAACCTCCAAACGAGCTTCAATGTCATACAACACTCCTTCCATGGCCTCCTACTGCTCTACTAGCTCTCGCTAGTAAAACCAAATGCATGCTTTTCAACCGTTCGCTGCCCACACCCGCCCGCCCGACTAGCATCACCACCCTGGACGGTTCCGACCTAGAATACAGGGATAACTACAAATATCTAGGTGTCTGTCTGGTTAGACTGTAAACTCTCCTTCCAGACTCATATCAAACATCTCCAATCCAAAATCAAATCTACAACCGGCTTCCTATTTCGCAACAAAGCATCCTTCACTCACGCCGCCAAACTTACCCTAGTAAAACTGACTATCTTACCGATCCTCGAATTCGGCGATGTCATTTACAAAATAGCTTCCAATACTCTACTTAGCCAATTGGATGTAGTCTATAAGTCTATGCTAGGTAAAGCTCTGCCTTATCTCAGCTCACTGGTCATGATAACAACACCCACCCGTAGCACGCACTCCAGCGAGTATATCTCACTGGTCATCCCCAAAGCCAACACGTCCTTTGGCCGCCTTCCCTTCCAGTTCTCTGCTGCCAGTGACTGGAACGAATTGCAAAAATCGCTGAAGCTAAACATCAGCTATTTGAGCAGCTTACCGATCGCTGCAGCTGTACATAGTCCATCTGTAAATAGCCCACCCAATCTACCTACCTCATCCCCATAATGTTTTATTTACTTTGCTGCTCTTTTGCACACCAGTGTCTCTACTTACACACCTTCATCTGCTTATCATCCTCTGCTCATCTATCACTCCAGTGTTAATCTGCTAAATTGTAATTACTCTGCCACTATGGCCTATTTATTGCCTTACCTCCTCACGCCATTTGCACACACTGTATATAGCCTTTTTTTTTTTACTGTTATTGACTGTACGCTTGTTTATTCCATGTGTAACTGTGTTGTTGTTTGTGTCGCACTGCTTTGCTTTATCTTGGCCAGGTTGCAGTTGTAAATGAGAACTTGTTCTCAACTAGCCTACCTGGTTAAATAAAGGTGAAATAAAAGAAAAAAAGATCAGTGACATACCAGAGTCACCGGTCTGTTTCCCCAGCATCCTTAGGAGGTCTGCATCCGTGTTGAGAACCTCAGACAGATCCACTAGAGGTTCCTCAGAGGGCTCTGTGGATGAGAAGACATGCAGACATGACAGTCAGAAACCACGGTATGGATCAACGGACAAGTGTGTGTGGTGTGTGCGTGCGTGCGTCTGTGCCTCCATCTGCATCTGTGTAGTACATACGTGGTCCTGGTGGTACGTCTGGTCTGGACGAGGCTGAGGTGGCACTGAGCAGGGGATCTGAGGATGGGTCCATGATGCTGGTGGTGGGATGCTTCCTGTCCCCCTGGGGCCCAGTTCCAGCCCCAGCTTGGCCCTCCTCTAGCAGCCCAGACTCCACCGCCTGCTGCCTGCTCTGCTTGCTCTTATCCAGCAGGTCCTTACCGAAGAACGCCTCCTAGAAAGGCACACAACACGGGTCACTTCTCCATAGACCCACCATATTTCAGGATAACTGTCAACCTTTATCTCCCACCTTCCCCATGGGACTTTCATCAACAAGCACAGTGACATGATCCATCCTTTCAAATACTTAAAATATATATAGATTTTTTTTTTACTAGCGTCAGTGGACTCTCTCCCTCTCTACCAGTGTAGATAGATCCATGTCTATCTCCCCATCAGCAACGTTTTATCTCACAGAGGACAGACATCACGTGACTGCTGCAGCCTCCCACATTGCTGGGACATTAAAAGCCTAGCTAACCAACTCAATAATTAATCCAATGTGCTCTGTGTTGGGAGTCCTTTATGTTTTCCTCGGTCTCTGTGCCCTCCTGCTGTTGAGTACAGACCAGTAGTGACAGATGCCCATGGCTTAATGCACCTCCTCACATCTCATCTGTTTTGGCCAACACAAGGTGACACAGAGCTCTGGGTTTGAGACGAGCGAGAGCAGGAGCACGAGCAAGCGAGGTAGTCTAGCGTACATACAGTATGTTGAATCCCCAAACAAAAGGATGATCAGAGTAGAGGATTTTAGCTATCCTCTAAGATCAAGTCTTGGAGGCCTTCCCTCCCACTTTGAGAGCACACAAACGGGGCTTCTGCCATCTCCAATGGTCTATCTTTAAGTTGTCAGGCAGAATGCTGAGTATTCTCATGCCTCCCATTGGGGGAGGTAAATCGACATTTTATGAAGATGCAATATGACGTTCCAGGCTATCAGTGTGCTCCTGCATCTATGAATGGTTGCCTCAAAGAAAGTGGTTGACATTTAGGTTGGCAGCTTATTCTGACAATTAACTGCAAGACGATCTCTACTCCAAACACTGTGCCTAGCACCAAGTGGTGTTTTTGCCTAATTGTAACCTTACAACTATGCCAGGGAATCATGGCTAAATATATTCCCTCAGTTATAAAAAAAAACCGAACTGACACATCTTCCAAATCCCATAAACCCTGAGACAAATGTCAGCCGTAACGTACCGTTCCTTCAGAAAGTATTCACACCCCTTTTACCACATTTAGTTATGTTACAGTCTACATTTTTTTTATTGATAAAATTGAGATTGATCTACACACAATCCCCCATAATCTCAAAGTGGAATTATATGGTGTCAATAAGTATACAACCCCTTTGTTATGTATGCCAAGCCTAAATATGTTCAGGATTTAAAACGTGCTTAACAAATCGCATAAATTGCATGGACTCATTCTGTGTTCAATAATAGTGGTTAACATGACTACCCCATCTCTGTACCCCACACATCCAATTATCTGTAACGTCCCTCAATCGATTCGTGAATTTTAAGCACAGATTCAACAACAAACACCAAGTAGGTTTTACAATGCCTCGCAAAGGGCACTTATTGGTAAAAATAAAAAAGCAGACATTGAAAATCCCTTAGAGCATGGTGACATTAATAATCACACTCTGGATGGTGTATCAATACACCCAGTCACTACACAGATACTCAGTTGACGTAGAGGAAGGAAACAACTCAGGGATTTCACCACAAGGCCAATGGTGATTTTAAAACAGTTACAGAGTTGAATGGTTGTGATATGAGAAGACTGAGGATGGTTCAATAACATAAATAAAAGGCACAAAAAACAAAAGGAATTGTAGCTACTCCACAATACTAACCTAAATGACAGAGTGAAAAGAAGGAAACCTGTCCAAAACATACATCCTGCTTACAACAAGCAGTGGTTAAAGTACTACAGTAGTACTTTAAAGTATTTTTACTTACGTTTTTGGAAAAAAAAAACTTTTTTTTTCTATTTTTGACAATTTTTACTTTACTACATTCCTAAAGAAAATTCTGTACTTTTTACTCCCCAAAATTTCCCTAACACCCAAAAGTATTTGTTACATTTTGCTTAGCAGGACAGAAAATGGTCCAATTCAAGAGACCATCCCTGGTCATCCCTACTGCCTCTTATCTGGCGGATTCACAAAACACAAATGTTTGTTTTTAAAATGTCTGAGTATTGGTGTGACCCTGGCTACCCGTATAAAATAATAATAATAGTGCTGTCTGGTATGCTTAATATAAGGAATTGTAAATTATTTGTAATTACTTTTGATACTTAAGTATATGTAAAACCAAATACTTTTAGACTTTTACTCAAGTAGTATTTAACTGGGTGACTTTCACTTTTACTTGAGTCATTTTCTATTAAGGTATCTTTACTTTTACTTAAGTCTGAAAATGTTGTACTTTTTCCACCACTGGCAACAAGGGAGACAAATTCACCTTTGAGCAGGACAATTACCTAAAACACTAAACCAAATATACACTGGATTTGCTTACCAAGACAACATTGAATGTTCCCGAGTGGTCTATTTACAGTTTTGACTTAAATTGGCTTAAAAAGACTTGAAAACGTCTCTCCGGAAATGATCAAAAACCAACTTGACAAAGCTTGAAGAATTTAAAAAAATAATAAATGGGCAACTATTGTACAATCCAGGTGTGCAAAGCTCTTAGCGACTTACCCCCCCCCCCAAAACTCAAAGCTGTAATCGCTGTCAAAGGTGCTTCTAAGTATTGACTCAGGGGTGAAAATACTTATGTAAATGAGATCTGTATTTAATTTTCATGTGCAAACATTTCTAAATACATGTTTTCACTTTTGTCATTACAGATTTAATCCATTATGAATTCAGGCCGTAACACAAAATGTGGAATAAGTCAAGAGGTACGAATACTTTGAAGGGACTGTATATGTGGGACTGACCTGCAGGTAGGTGGGAAAGGCCTCCTCTAGCTTGGTTTTCTTCTTCCTATATCGTTTCTTGATCTTCTCCGGGATATCTGGCCCATGGGGCGTCTCATCCACAGGGGTATCAGGCAGCATCTCTCCCCAGCCTGCAGTGGGCACCGAAGAGTAGGTCAGAACCTGATCCGTTCAAATATAGAATCTGCATATGCATGCTTGGGCATTTTATTCAACAATTTATTTTCACGAGGCAGAAATAGGATATTCAGACAAAAGCAATTGATCACACATCCGTAGATGTGTGGGAACTCACCCTCCTCTTTTCCTGTGGGCGGTTCAGAGACCGAGCCAGAAGAATCCTTCCTGCTCAGGGATCGTTTGGCCTTGCCTGGGCCCTGGCCTGGACGGCTCCGCTGGCGCACCATGAAGCCACCGATGCCTGAGAAAGAGATATTCAACAATGAACCAACACATAGCCAAGATAGCTGGTTCTAAGAAAGTAAAGTATGCAAATTGTAATAGTTATTTTTTATTAGAATGCTACAAGATCTGTTTTATTAAGAAATTACTGTTGGGAGGACAAAAACCACGTTTTTTTTTCTTGGTGTTTCCATCAATGCTTTCACTAGAGAAGGAAGCATCTTCAACCTAGATTTTATATATTTATTTTTTAAATGTAACCATTATTTAACTAGGCAAATCAGTTGAGAACAAATTGTTATTTACAATGACGGCCTACACCAGCCAAACCCGGACGACGCTGGGCCAATTGTGCGCCGCCCTATGGGACTCCCAATCACAGCCGGTTGTGATACAGCCTGGATTCGAACCAGGGTGTCTGTAGTGACGCCTCTAGCGCTGAGATGCAGTGCATTAAACCGCGGCGCCACTCGGGAGCCAGAGAAAACACAATTTATAACCCCTAGAATAAGCCCTCTTTCTTTCCTTCTGAGGCCTTGTCTTGTCATCCCTGAGCTTGGCTGGCTGTGTATTGAGGGCTATGGCAAGCTACCACGCTGGGCACGTACTGCACCATTTCAAGCTCCAGAGGAGCTGTCTCCTCCAATCAGGTGCCCTACCCGGCCGGTACGGCTTCCTCTTCCTCTTTTTGCTGCCGTCTGCCCCCTTGGACTCATCTTCTGCTGGCTCTCGCTCTGGGCTCGAGTCAGACTTCCCCTCGCAGTCCAGAGAGAGGTCTGCATCTGTGAGTGGGGGAGAGAGAGGAATGGGAGGGACAGAGAGAGAGGTGAGACACACAGACACAGAAAGAGAGAGAAACAAAGAGAGAGAGCGAGCGCGCGACACAGAGACCGTGAGACAGAGCGAGCGAGCGACACAGAGAGCGAGCGCGAGCGACAGAGAGCGCGAGCGACAGAGAGCGCGAGCGACACGAGCGACAGAGAGCGCGAGCGACAGAGAGCGCGAGCGACAGAGAGCGCGAGCGACAGAGAGCGCGAGCGACAGACGCTCACAGAGAGCGCGCGCCACACATAGAGAGAGCGCGCCACACAGAGAGAGAGCGCGCGCGCCACACAGAGAGAGAGAGCGCGCGCCACACAGAGAGAGAGAGAGCGCGCCACACAGAGAGAGAGAGAGCGCGCGCGCCACACAGAGAGAGAGAGCGCGCGCCACACAGAGAGAGAGCGCGAGCCACACAGAGAGCGAGCGAGCGCCACACAGAGAGCGAGCGAGCGCCACACAGAGAGCGAGCGAGAGATCGCGCGCTACACAGAGAGAGAGCGTGCGCCACACAGAGAGCGAGCGAGCGCGCGCCACACAGAGAGCGAGCGAGAGAGCGCGCGCCACACAGAGAGCGAGCGAGAGATCGCGCGCCACACAGAGAGCGAGCGAGAGATCGCGCGCCACACAGAGAGCGAGCGCGCGCCACACAGAGAGAGAGCGAGAGAGTGCGCACCACACAGAGAGAGAGCATGAGTGCGCACGCCACGCAGAGAGAGCACGCACGCCACGCAGAGAGAGCACGCACGCCACGCAGAGAGAGCGAGAGAGTGCGCGCCACGCAGAGAGCGAGCATGAGCGAGCTCGCCACACAGAGAGAGAGAGCGTGCCACACAGAGAGAGAGAGAGCGCCACACAGAGAGAGAGAGAGAGCGCCACACAGAGAGAGAGCGCGCGCCGCACAGAGAGAGAGCGCGAGCGCCACACAAAGAGAGAGCGAGCGCCACACAGAGCGAGAGAGCGCGCGCCACACAGAGCGAGAGAGCGCGCGCCACACAGAGCGAGAGATCGCGCGCCACACAGAGCGAGAGATCGCGCGCCACACAGAGAGAGAGCGAGAGATCGCGCGCCACACAGAGAGAGAGCGAGAGATCGCGCGCCACACAGAGAGAGAGCGCGAGAGATCGCGCGCCACACAGAGAGAGAGAGCGCGCCACACAGAGAGAGAGCGCGCGCCACACAGAGAGAGAGAGCGCACGCGCCACACAGAGAGAGAGGGCGCACGCGCCACACAGAGAGAGAGAGCGCACGCGCCACACAGAGAGAGAGCGCGCGCGCCACACAGAGAGAGAGCGCGAGAGATCGCGCGCCACACAGAGAGAGCGTGAGAGATCGCGCGCCACACAGAGAGAGCGCGAGAGATCGCGCGCCACACAGAGAGAGAGCGCGAGAGATCGCGCGCCACACAGAGAGAGAGCGCGAGAGATCGCGCGCCACACAGAGAGAGAGAGAGCGCGCGCCACACAGAGAGAGAGAGAGCGCGCGCCACACAGAGAGAGCGCGCGCCACACAGAGAGAGAGCGCGCCACACAGAGAGAGAGAGCGCGCCACACAGAGAGAGCGCGCGCCACACAGAGAGAGCGCGCACCACACAGAGAGAGCGCGCACCACACAGAGAGAGCGCGCGCCACACAGAGAGAGAGCGCGCGCCACACAGAGAGAGAGCGCGCGCCACACAGAGAGAGAGCGCGCGCCACACAGAGAGAGAGCGCGCGCCACAGAGAGAGAGCGCGCGCCACACAGAGAGAGAGAGCGCGCCACACAGAGAGAGAGAGAGCGAGCGCCACACAGAGAGAGAGAGCGCGCGCCACACATAGAGAGAGCGCGCGCCACACATAGAGAGAGCGCGCGCCACACATAGAGAGAGCGCGCGCCACACAGAGAGAGCGCGCCACACACAGAGAGAGAGCGCGCCACACACAGAGAGAGATCGCGCCACACAGAGAGAGAGAGAGATCGCGCCACACAGAGAGAAAGCGAGAGATCGCTCGCCACACAGAGAGCGCGCGCCACACAGAGAGAGAGCGCGCGCCACACAGAGAGAGAGCGCGCGCCACACAGAGAGAGAGAGAGCGCGCCACACAGAGAGAGAGAGAGCGCGCGCCACACAGATAGAGAGAGCACGCGCCACACATAGAGAGAGCGCGCGCCACACAGAGAGAGAGCGCGCGCCACACAGAGAGAGAGAGAGCGCGCCACACAGAGAGAGAGAGAGCGCGCGCCACACAGATAGAGAGAGCACGCGCCACACAGAGAGAGAGCGCGCGCCACACAGAGAGAGAGCGCGCGCCACACAGAGAGAGAGCGCGCGCCACAGAGAGAGAGCGCGCGCCACACAGAGAGAGAGAGAGAGCGCCACACAGAGAGAGAGAGAGCGCGCGCCACACAGAGAGAGCGCGCGCCACACATAGAGAGCGCGCGCCACACATAGAGAGAGCGCGCGCCACACATAGAGAGAGCGCGCGCCACACATAGAGAGCGCGCCACACACAGAGAGAGAGCGCGCCACACACAGAGAGAGAGATCGCGCCACACAGAGAGAGAGAGAGATCGCGCCACACAGAGAGAAACCGAGATCGCGCCACACAGAGAGAAAGCGAGAGATCGCTCGCCACACAGAGAGAGAGCGCGCGCCACACAGAGAGAGAGCGCGCGCCACACAGAGAGAGAGAGCGCGCCACACAGAGAGAGAGAGAGCGCGCGCCACACAGATAGAGAGAGCACGCGCCACACAGAGAGAGCGCGCGCCACACATAGAGAGAGCGCGCGCCACACATAGAGAGAGCGCGCGCCACACATAGAGAGAGCGCGCGCCACACATAGAGAGAGCGCGCGCCACACATAGAGAGAGCGCGCCACACACAGAGAGAGAGATCGCGCCACACAGAGAGAGAGAGAGATCGCGCCACACAGAGAGAGAGCGAGAGATCGCTCGCCACACAGAGAGAGAGCGAGAGATCGCGCGCCACACAGAGAGAGCGCGCGCCACACAGAGAGAGAGCGCGCCACACAGAGAGAGAGCGCGCCACACAGAGAGAGAGCGCGCCACACAGAGAGAGAGCGCGCCACACAGAGAGAGAGCGCGCC